>NC_142520.1:33274319-33302821 GCF_964205215.1 Stylophora pistillata
TACTCCTCACTCGTCTACGGGACGCCGTGAGTATCGGAAGCGGTTTACCCGGATAAAACGTTGAGAGAGTAAGCAAAGGAAAAAATGAAGCCTACAACACGGGGTATTCCCAGGCGGTCACCCATCCAAGTACTAACCCCGCCCGACAGGGCTTAACTTCGGTGATCGGACGAGAACCGGTGCTTTCCCTGTGGTATGGTCGTAGACAAGGGAAAACAGCTGAAATTTGGCTGGTTATCGGTTATGTTTGATCTGTACTAGCCCTAATTTGGTTACTCTAACCCTAAACCCCAACATCGTTACCCTAACCCTAACCCCAAAATCGTTACCCTAACCCTAAATTTGGTAGCCTAGACCCTAAGCCAAACGTCATCTCCTAGAGCCCGCGCACATCTTGAGAAGCGTCCATTTGAGGCAATATATCTCACTGGGGGTGGGGTGGGGGGGGGGAGTATAGAGATAAATCAAGTTTGGTAAATATTCTAAAGAACACCATCTTGTTAGTTAAGTGTATGTGGCTGGCGTCTTAAAGTTACAATGAGAAGATTACCAACCGATGAGCCACTGGGTCCGTTTTTGGGACTCGCAAGGGCTTCTGGGGGCTACCTGCTACTATCCACCATATACTGTGGGAAGGATCCCTCTACCACCCCCTTGATTGAGGGTATTGGTGGGTATCGCTTCTCGGCCTTTTGGCTAAGATCAAGTGTAGTATCTGTTCTTATCAGCTTAATATCTGATACGCTGCTCATTGAGTAGCTCATATATTAAACTGATTTTTGGAACTGGGCTGTGGAAAAGAGGCTTGCCTCGTCCCAGCCACGGGTTGCCTCGGTATAGCACTACCTCCGAGTGTGGCCCACTTCCCTTTTGGGGAAGACACATTTAATGAAAGGAAAAATAATGACTATAGCATTCTCTTCTGTGCACAGGAGCCCTGCAGCTCCAAAGGGAAGGCGGAAAAAGACATGACGGGCCAAGGCGGCAACTGACACTGGCTGATTTGAAGCGTGCAAAGCAGTACCACAAGGACATAGGTGAGGGAGAGTTTTACCACGGCAAGCGTATGCCTTTCAGGCATACTTACCTGACGCGGGAGGTACTGTGATCAAGGAGGCAGTCCTCTCAAGGCGAGGCCCTTTCATTGCACTTGGACTGGGTTGACCCTTGCGATTACCCCAAATGTGGGTAACTCGAGCGTATAATTTCTGGTAGTGGGGACCTGCGTTCGCGCTCGTCCCCGAAAAGCTGATGTAAAATATCTTGCCCTTAACCCCTGACTGACTAATGAATTGATCTTGATTTTGGAGTTGACCGTTAAACAGGGTGAACTGGAACTGGAACTGGAATGAAGAGAGAAGAAGAGCAGCAAGGGAAAAAGAAAGCAAAAAGCCATGGAAAGAAAGAGAGACAGACAGAAGTGGCCTGCGTGTTGGCAGAGAGATTTGGAGGAATAGAAGTGATTGTAAATGAAGGTGAGTTTTTGTGAGGATGTGAGTAGAGCTGTTGTAGATAGATGTGTGTGCTTTCTGCATTATTTTGTTCGTTTGTTTGCGAAAGAAAAGGAGAGGAAACCAAGCGGAGGAGTGACTGACTAACTAACCGACGGATGGACTAAGCAAAGAACGAACGATACATGGGCAAGAAAAGCATTTGTTTTAGAAACGTGAGTACATTGTCAACCATACCTGTGGCAGGCGAGGTTTTGTTGTCATGTATTTCTTATTGCGAGCGAGCGAGAGGAGGGAACGTTCGTTCCAGCGAGCGAGCAAACAAAGAGGCAGACGAGTAAGTAAAAATGTGGAACCTGTTGCCGCTTCGCTTCGTTTCAGTCACTTTGAATCCATCCGCCTCTATTAATCGTGGGAATGTTTTGACATGTCTTGAGGCCTTGAAAGTGCTGTAAAAGTGTGCGTGTTTTCCTATTTGTGATTCGTGGGAGCGTGCGAATGATTCGATGTCACGTACAAATGTGGAATTTGTCACAACAATGTGTTGAGATCTCGAGCGCGCGCCATCGCTCCTTCGTTTGCTCGCTCTCTTGCATTGGGAAATGATTTTGGCCACAAGCTCGGCAAGTTGTGGCAAAATGATTTCTCTCCTCCCTGTTATGTTAGTTTTTCTTTTACTCCTCACTCGTCTACGGGACGCCGTGAGTATCGGAAGCGGTTTACCCGGATAAAACGTTGAGAGAGTAAGCAAAGGAAAAAATGAAGCCTACAACACGGGGTATTCCCAGGCGGTCACCCATCCAAGTACTAACCCCGCCCGACAGGGCTTAACTTCGGTGATCGGACGAGAACCGGTGCTTTCCCTGTGGTATGGTCGTAGACAAGGGAAAACAGCTGAAATTTGGCTGGTTATCGGTTATGTTTGATCTGTACTAGCCCTAATTTGGTTACTCTAACCCTAAACCCCAACATCGTTACCCTAACCCTAACCCCAAAATCGTTACCCTAACCCTAAATTTGGTAGCCTAGACCCTAAGCCAAACGTCATCTCCTAGAGCCCGCGCACATCTTGAGAAGCGTCCATTTGAGGCAATATATCTCACTGGGGGTGGGGTGGGGGGGGGGAGTATAGAGATAAATCAAGTTTGGTAAATATTCTAAAGAACACCATCTTGTTAGTTAAGTGTATGTGGCTGGCGTCTTAAAGTTACAATGAGAAGATTACCAACCGATGAGCCACTGGGTCCGTTTTTGGGACTCGCAAGGGCTTCTGGGGGCTACCTGCTACTATCCACCATATACTGTGGGAAGGATCCCTCTACCACCCCCTTGATTGAGGGTATTGGTGGGTATCGCTTCTCGGCCTTTTGGCTAAGATCAAGTGTAGTATCTGTTCTTATCAGCTTAATATCTGATACGCTGCTCATTGAGTAGCTCATATATTAAACTGATTTTTGGAACTGGGCTGTGGAAAAGAGGCTTGCCTCGTCCCAGCCACGGGTTGCCTCGGTATAGCACTACCTCCGAGTGTGGCCCACTTCCCTTTTGGGGAAGACACATTTAATGAAAGGAAAAATAATGACTATAGCATTCTCTTCTGTGCACAGGAGCCCTGCAGCTCCAAAGGGAAGGCGGAAAAAGACATGACGGGCCAAGGCGGCAACTGACACTGGCTGATTTGAAGCGTGCAAAGCAGTACCACAAGGACATAGGTGAGGGAGAGTTTTACCACGGCAAGCGTATGCCTTTCAGGCATACTTACCTGACGCGGGAGGTACTGTGATCAAGGAGGCAGTCCTCTCAAGGCGAGGCCCTTTCATTGCACTTGGACTGGGTTGACCCTTGCGATTACCCCAAATGTGGGTAACTCGAGCGTATAATTTCTGGTAGTGGGGACCTGCGTTCGCGCTCGTCCCCGAAAAGCTGATGTAAAATATCTTGCCCTTAACCCCTGACTGACTAATGAATTGATCTTGATTTTGGAGTTGACCGTTAAACAGGGTGAACTGGAACTGGAACTGGAATGAAGAGAGAAGAAGAGCAGCAAGGGAAAAAGAAAGCAAAAAGCCATGGAAAGAAAGAGAGACAGACAGAAGTGGCCTGCGTGTTGGCAGAGAGATTTGGAGGAATAGAAGTGATTGTAAATGAAGGTGAGTTTTTGTGAGGATGTGAGTAGAGCTGTTGTAGATAGATGTGTGTGCTTTCTGCATTATTTTGTTCGTTTGTTTGCGAAAGAAAAGGAGAGGAAACCAAGCGGAGGAGTGACTGACTAACTAACCGACGGATGGACTAAGCAAAGAACGAACGATACATGGGCAAGAAAAGCATTTGTTTTAGAAACGTGAGTACATTGTCAACCATACCTGTGGCAGGCGAGGTTTTGTTGTCATGTATTTCTTATTGCGAGCGAGCGAGAGGAGGGAACGTTCGTTCCAGCGAGCGAGCAAACAAAGAGGCAGACGAGTAAGTAAAAATGTGGAACCTGTTGCCGCTTCGCTTCGTTTCAGTCACTTTGAATCCATCCGCCTCTATTAATCGTGGGAATGTTTTGACATGTCTTGAGGCCTTGAAAGTGCTGTAAAAGTGTGCGTGTTTTCCTATTTGTGATTCGTGGGAGCGTGCGAATGATTCGATGTCACGTACAAATGTGGAATTTGTCACAACAATGTGTTGAGATCTCGAGCGCGCGCCATCGCTCCTTCGTTTGCTCGCTCTCTTGCATTGGGAAATGATTTTGGCCACAAGCTCGGCAAGTTGTGGCAAAATGATTTCTCTCCTCCCTGTTATGTTAGTTTTTCTTTTACTCCTCACTCGTCTACGGGACGCCGTGAGTATCGGAAGCGGTTTACCCGGATAAAACGTTGAGAGAGTAAGCAAAGGAAAAAATGAAGCCTACAACACGGGGTATTCCCAGGCGGTCACCCATCCAAGTACTAACCCCGCCCGACAGGGCTTAACTTCGGTGATCGGACGAGAACCGGTGCTTTCCCTGTGGTATGGTCGTAGACAAGGGAAAACAGCTGAAATTTGGCTGGTTATCGGTTATGTTTGATCTGTACTAGCCCTAATTTGGTTACTCTAACCCTAAACCCCAACATCGTTACCCTAACCCTAACCCCAAAATCGTTACCCTAACCCTAAATTTGGTAGCCTAGACCCTAAGCCAAACGTCATCTCCTAGAGCCCGCGCACATCTTGAGAAGCGTCCATTTGAGGCAATATATCTCACTGGGGGTGGGGTGGGGGGGGGGAGTATAGAGATAAATCAAGTTTGGTAAATATTCTAAAGAACACCATCTTGTTAGTTAAGTGTATGTGGCTGGCGTCTTAAAGTTACAATGAGAAGATTACCAACCGATGAGCCACTGGGTCCGTTTTTGGGACTCGCAAGGGCTTCTGGGGGCTACCTGCTACTATCCACCATATACTGTGGGAAGGATCCCTCTACCACCCCCTTGATTGAGGGTATTGGTGGGTATCGCTTCTCGGCCTTTTGGCTAAGATCAAGTGTAGTATCTGTTCTTATCAGCTTAATATCTGATACGCTGCTCATTGAGTAGCTCATATATTAAACTGATTTTTGGAACTGGGCTGTGGAAAAGAGGCTTGCCTCGTCCCAGCCACGGGTTGCCTCGGTATAGCACTACCTCCGAGTGTGGCCCACTTCCCTTTTGGGGAAGACACATTTAATGAAAGGAAAAATAATGACTATAGCATTCTCTTCTGTGCACAGGAGCCCTGCAGCTCCAAAGGGAAGGCGGAAAAAGACATGACGGGCCAAGGCGGCAACTGACACTGGCTGATTTGAAGCGTGCAAAGCAGTACCACAAGGACATAGGTGAGGGAGAGTTTTACCACGGCAAGCGTATGCCTTTCAGGCATACTTACCTGACGCGGGAGGTACTGTGATCAAGGAGGCAGTCCTCTCAAGGCGAGGCCCTTTCATTGCACTTGGACTGGGTTGACCCTTGCGATTACCCCAAATGTGGGTAACTCGAGCGTATAATTTCTGGTAGTGGGGACCTGCGTTCGCGCTCGTCCCCGAAAAGCTGATGTAAAATATCTTGCCCTTAACCCCTGACTGACTAATGAATTGATCTTGATTTTGGAGTTGACCGTTAAACAGGGTGAACTGGAACTGGAACTGGAATGAAGAGAGAAGAAGAGCAGCAAGGGAAAAAGAAAGCAAAAAGCCATGGAAAGAAAGAGAGACAGACAGAAGTGGCCTGCGTGTTGGCAGAGAGATTTGGAGGAATAGAAGTGATTGTAAATGAAGGTGAGTTTTTGTGAGGATGTGAGTAGAGCTGTTGTAGATAGATGTGTGTGCTTTCTGCATTATTTTGTTCGTTTGTTTGCGAAAGAAAAGGAGAGGAAACCAAGCGGAGGAGTGACTGACTAACTAACCGACGGATGGACTAAGCAAAGAACGAACGATACATGGGCAAGAAAAGCATTTGTTTTAGAAACGTGAGTACATTGTCAACCATACCTGTGGCAGGCGAGGTTTTGTTGTCATGTATTTCTTATTGCGAGCGAGCGAGAGGAGGGAACGTTCGTTCCAGCGAGCGAGCAAACAAAGAGGCAGACGAGTAAGTAAAAATGTGGAACCTGTTGCCGCTTCGCTTCGTTTCAGTCACTTTGAATCCATCCGCCTCTATTAATCGTGGGAATGTTTTGACATGTCTTGAGGCCTTGAAAGTGCTGTAAAAGTGTGCGTGTTTTCCTATTTGTGATTCGTGGGAGCGTGCGAATGATTCGATGTCACGTACAAATGTGGAATTTGTCACAACAATGTGTTGAGATCTCGAGCGCGCGCCATCGCTCCTTCGTTTGCTCGCTCTCTTGCATTGGGAAATGATTTTGGCCACAAGCTCGGCAAGTTGTGGCAAAATGATTTCTCTCCTCCCTGTTATGTTAGTTTTTCTTTTACTCCTCACTCGTCTACGGGACGCCGTGAGTATCGGAAGCGGTTTACCCGGATAAAACGTTGAGAGAGTAAGCAAAGGAAAAAATGAAGCCTACAACACGGGGTATTCCCAGGCGGTCACCCATCCAAGTACTAACCCCGCCCGACAGGGCTTAACTTCGGTGATCGGACGAGAACCGGTGCTTTCCCTGTGGTATGGTCGTAGACAAGGGAAAACAGCTGAAATTTGGCTGGTTATCGGTTATGTTTGATCTGTACTAGCCCTAATTTGGTTACTCTAACCCTAAACCCCAACATCGTTACCCTAACCCTAACCCCAAAATCGTTACCCTAACCCTAAATTTGGTAGCCTAGACCCTAAGCCAAACGTCATCTCCTAGAGCCCGCGCACATCTTGAGAAGCGTCCATTTGAGGCAATATATCTCACTGGGGGTGGGGTGGGGGGGGGGAGTATAGAGATAAATCAAGTTTGGTAAATATTCTAAAGAACACCATCTTGTTAGTTAAGTGTATGTGGCTGGCGTCTTAAAGTTACAATGAGAAGATTACCAACCGATGAGCCACTGGGTCCGTTTTTGGGACTCGCAAGGGCTTCTGGGGGCTACCTGCTACTATCCACCATATACTGTGGGAAGGATCCCTCTACCACCCCCTTGATTGAGGGTATTGGTGGGTATCGCTTCTCGGCCTTTTGGCTAAGATCAAGTGTAGTATCTGTTCTTATCAGCTTAATATCTGATACGCTGCTCATTGAGTAGCTCATATATTAAACTGATTTTTGGAACTGGGCTGTGGAAAAGAGGCTTGCCTCGTCCCAGCCACGGGTTGCCTCGGTATAGCACTACCTCCGAGTGTGGCCCACTTCCCTTTTGGGGAAGACACATTTAATGAAAGGAAAAATAATGACTATAGCATTCTCTTCTGTGCACAGGAGCCCTGCAGCTCCAAAGGGAAGGCGGAAAAAGACATGACGGGCCAAGGCGGCAACTGACACTGGCTGATTTGAAGCGTGCAAAGCAGTACCACAAGGACATAGGTGAGGGAGAGTTTTACCACGGCAAGCGTATGCCTTTCAGGCATACTTACCTGACGCGGGAGGTACTGTGATCAAGGAGGCAGTCCTCTCAAGGCGAGGCCCTTTCATTGCACTTGGACTGGGTTGACCCTTGCGATTACCCCAAATGTGGGTAACTCGAGCGTATAATTTCTGGTAGTGGGGACCTGCGTTCGCGCTCGTCCCCGAAAAGCTGATGTAAAATATCTTGCCCTTAACCCCTGACTGACTAATGAATTGATCTTGATTTTGGAGTTGACCGTTAAACAGGGTGAACTGGAACTGGAACTGGAATGAAGAGAGAAGAAGAGCAGCAAGGGAAAAAGAAAGCAAAAAGCCATGGAAAGAAAGAGAGACAGACAGAAGTGGCCTGCGTGTTGGCAGAGAGATTTGGAGGAATAGAAGTGATTGTAAATGAAGGTGAGTTTTTGTGAGGATGTGAGTAGAGCTGTTGTAGATAGATGTGTGTGCTTTCTGCATTATTTTGTTCGTTTGTTTGCGAAAGAAAAGGAGAGGAAACCAAGCGGAGGAGTGACTGACTAACTAACCGACGGATGGACTAAGCAAAGAACGAACGATACATGGGCAAGAAAAGCATTTGTTTTAGAAACGTGAGTACATTGTCAACCATACCTGTGGCAGGCGAGGTTTTGTTGTCATGTATTTCTTATTGCGAGCGAGCGAGAGGAGGGAACGTTCGTTCCAGCGAGCGAGCAAACAAAGAGGCAGACGAGTAAGTAAAAATGTGGAACCTGTTGCCGCTTCGCTTCGTTTCAGTCACTTTGAATCCATCCGCCTCTATTAATCGTGGGAATGTTTTGACATGTCTTGAGGCCTTGAAAGTGCTGTAAAAGTGTGCGTGTTTTCCTATTTGTGATTCGTGGGAGCGTGCGAATGATTCGATGTCACGTACAAATGTGGAATTTGTCACAACAATGTGTTGAGATCTCGAGCGCGCGCCATCGCTCCTTCGTTTGCTCGCTCTCTTGCATTGGGAAATGATTTTGGCCACAAGCTCGGCAAGTTGTGGCAAAATGATTTCTCTCCTCCCTGTTATGTTAGTTTTTCTTTTACTCCTCACTCGTCTACGGGACGCCGTGAGTATCGGAAGTGGTTTACCCGGATAAAACGTTGAGAGAGTAAGCAAAGGAAAAAATGAAGCCTACAACACGGGGTATTCCCAGGCGGTCACCCATCCAAGTACTAACCCCGCCCGACAGGGCTTAACTTCGGTGATCGGACGAGAACCGGTGCTTTCCCTGTGGTATGGTCGTAGACAAGGGAAAACAGCTGAAATTTGGCTGGTTATCGGTTATGTTTGATCTGTACTAGCCCTAATTTGGTTACTCTAACCCTAAACCCCAACATCGTTACCCTAACCCTAACCCCAAAATCGTTACCCTAACCCTAAATTTGGTAGCCTAGACCCTAAGCCAAACGTCATCTCCTAGAGCCCGCGCACATCTTGAGAAGCGTCCATTTGAGGCAATATATCTCACTGGGGGTGGGGTGGGGGGGGGGAGTATAGAGATAAATCAAGTTTGGTAAATATTCTAAAGAACACCATCTTGTTAGTTAAGTGTATGTGGCTGGCGTCTTAAAGTTACAATGAGAAGATTACCAACCGATGAGCCACTGGGTCCGTTTTTGGGACTCGCAAGGGCTTCTGGGGGCTACCTGCTACTATCCACCATATACTGTGGGAAGGATCCCTCTACCACCCCCTTGATTGAGGGTATTGGTGGGTATCGCTTCTCGGCCTTTTGGCTAAGATCAAGTGTAGTATCTGTTCTTATCAGCTTAATATCTGATACGCTGCTCATTGAGTAGCTCATATATTAAACTGATTTTTGGAACTGGGCTGTGGAAAAGAGGCTTGCCTCGTCCCAGCCACGGGTTGCCTCGGTATAGCACTACCTCCGAGTGTGGCCCACTTCCCTTTTGGGGAAGACACATTTAATGAAAGGAAAAATAATGACTATAGCATTCTCTTCTGTGCACAGGAGCCCTGCAGCTCCAAAGGGAAGGCGGAAAAAGACATGACGGGCCAAGGCGGCAACTGACACTGGCTGATTTGAAGCGTGCAAAGCAGTACCACAAGGACATAGGTGAGGGAGAGTTTTACCACGGCAAGCGTATGCCTTTCAGGCATACTTACCTGACGCGGGAGGTACTGTGATCAAGGAGGCAGTCCTCTCAAGGCGAGGCCCTTTCATTGCACTTGGACTGGGTTGACCCTTGCGATTACCCCAAATGTGGGTAACTCGAGCGTATAATTTCTGGTAGTGGGGACCTGCGTTCGCGCTCGTCCCCGAAAAGCTGATGTAAAATATCTTGCCCTTAACCCCTGACTGACTAATGAATTGATCTTGATTTTGGAGTTGACCGTTAAACAGGGTGAACTGGAACTGGAACTGGAATGAAGAGAGAAGAAGAGCAGCAAGGGAAAAAGAAAGCAAAAAGCCATGGAAAGAAAGAGAGACAGACAGAAGTGGCCTGCGTGTTGGCAGAGAGATTTGGAGGAATAGAAGTGATTGTAAATGAAGGTGAGTTTTTGTGAGGATGTGAGTAGAGCTGTTGTAGATAGATGTGTGTGCTTTCTGCATTATTTTGTTCGTTTGTTTGCGAAAGAAAAGGAGAGGAAACCAAGCGGAGGAGTGACTGACTAACTAACCGACGGATGGACTAAGCAAAGAACGAACGATACATGGGCAAGAAAAGCATTTGTTTTAGAAACGTGAGTACATTGTCAACCATACCTGTGGCAGGCGAGGTTTTGTTGTCATGTATTTCTTATTGCGAGCGAGCGAGAGGAGGGAACGTTCGTTCCAGCGAGCGAGCAAACAAAGAGGCAGACGAGTAAGTAAAAATGTGGAACCTGTTGCCGCTTCGCTTCGTTTCAGTCACTTTGAATCCATCCGCCTCTATTAATCGTGGGAATGTTTTGACATGTCTTGAGGCCTTGAAAGTGCTGTAAAAGTGTGCGTGTTTTCCTATTTGTGATTCGTGGGAGCGTGCGAATGATTCGATGTCACGTACAAATGTGGAATTTGTCACAACAATGTGTTGAGATCTCGAGCGCGCGCCATCGCTCCTTCGTTTGCTCGCTCTCTTGCATTGGGAAATGATTTTGGCCACAAGCTCGGCAAGTTGTGGCAAAATGATTTCTCTCCTCCCTGTTATGTTAGTTTTTCTTTTACTCCTCACTCGTCTACGGGACGCCGTGAGTATCGGAAGCGGTTTACCCGGATAAAACGTTGAGAGAGTAAGCAAAGGAAAAAATGAAGCCTACAACACGGGGTATTCCCAGGCGGTCACCCATCCAAGTACTAACCCCGCCCGACAGGGCTTAACTTCGGTGATCGGACGAGAACCGGTGCTTTCCCTGTGGTATGGTCGTAGACAAGGGAAAACAGCTGAAATTTGGCTGGTTATCGGTTATGTTTGATCTGTACTAGCCCTAATTTGGTTACTCTAACCCTAAACCCCAACATCGTTACCCTAACCCTAACCCCAAAATCGTTACCCTAACCCTAAATTTGGTAGCCTAGACCCTAAGCCAAACGTCATCTCCTAGAGCCCGCGCACATCTTGAGAAGCGTCCATTTGAGGCAATATATCTCACTGGGGGTGGGGTGGGGGGGGGGAGTATAGAGATAAATCAAGTTTGGTAAATATTCTAAAGAACACCATCTTGTTAGTTAAGTGTATGTGGCTGGCGTCTTAAAGTTACAATGAGAAGATTACCAACCGATGAGCCACTGGGTCCGTTTTTGGGACTCGCAAGGGCTTCTGGGGGCTACCTGCTACTATCCACCATATACTGTGGGAAGGATCCCTCTACCACCCCCTTGATTGAGGGTATTGGTGGGTATCGCTTCTCGGCCTTTTGGCTAAGATCAAGTGTAGTATCTGTTCTTATCAGCTTAATATCTGATACGCTGCTCATTGAGTAGCTCATATATTAAACTGATTTTTGGAACTGGGCTGTGGAAAAGAGGCTTGCCTCGTCCCAGCCACGGGTTGCCTCGGTATAGCACTACCTCCGAGTGTGGCCCACTTCCCTTTTGGGGAAGACACATTTAATGAAAGGAAAAATAATGACTATAGCATTCTCTTCTGTGCACAGGAGCCCTGCAGCTCCAAAGGGAAGGCGGAAAAAGACATGACGGGCCAAGGCGGCAACTGACACTGGCTGATTTGAAGCGTGCAAAGCAGTACCACAAGGACATAGGTGAGGGAGAGTTTTACCACGGCAAGCGTATGCCTTTCAGGCATACTTACCTGACGCGGGAGGTACTGTGATCAAGGAGGCAGTCCTCTCAAGGCGAGGCCCTTTCATTGCACTTGGACTGGGTTGACCCTTGCGATTACCCCAAATGTGGGTAACTCGAGCGTATAATTTCTGGTAGTGGGGACCTGCGTTCGCGCTCGTCCCCGAAAAGCTGATGTAAAATATCTTGCCCTTAACCCCTGACTGACTAATGAATTGATCTTGATTTTGGAGTTGACCGTTAAACAGGGTGAACTGGAACTGGAACTGGAATGAAGAGAGAAGAAGAGCAGCAAGGGAAAAAGAAAGCAAAAAGCCATGGAAAGAAAGAGAGACAGACAGAAGTGGCCTGCGTGTTGGCAGAGAGATTTGGAGGAATAGAAGTGATTGTAAATGAAGGTGAGTTTTTGTGAGGATGTGAGTAGAGCTGTTGTAGATAGATGTGTGTGCTTTCTGCATTATTTTGTTCGTTTGTTTGCGAAAGAAAAGGAGAGGAAACCAAGCGGAGGAGTGACTGACTAACTAACCGACGGATGGACTAAGCAAAGAACGAACGATACATGGGCAAGAAAAGCATTTGTTTTAGAAACGTGAGTACATTGTCAACCATACCTGTGGCAGGCGAGGTTTTGTTGTCATGTATTTCTTATTGCGAGCGAGCGAGAGGAGGGAACGTTCGTTCCAGCGAGCGAGCAAACAAAGAGGCAGACGAGTAAGTAAAAATGTGGAACCTGTTGCCGCTTCGCTTCGTTTCAGTCACTTTGAATCCATCCGCCTCTATTAATCGTGGGAATGTTTTGACATGTCTTGAGGCCTTGAAAGTGCTGTAAAAGTGTGCGTGTTTTCCTATTTGTGATTCGTGGGAGCGTGCGAATGATTCGATGTCACGTACAAATGTGGAATTTGTCACAACAATGTGTTGAGATCTCGAGCGCGCGCCATCGCTCCTTCGTTTGCTCGCTCTCTTGCATTGGGAAATGATTTTGGCCACAAGCTCGGCAAGTTGTGGCAAAATGATTTCTCTCCTCCCTGTTATGTTAGTTTTTCTTTTACTCCTCACTCGTCTACGGGACGCCGTGAGTATCGGAAGCGGTTTACCCGGATAAAACGTTGAGAGAGTAAGCAAAGGAAAAAATGAAGCCTACAACACGGGGTATTCCCAGGCGGTCACCCATCCAAGTACTAACCCCGCCCGACAGGGCTTAACTTCGGTGATCGGACGAGAACCGGTGCTTTCCCTGTGGTATGGTCGTAGACAAGGGAAAACAGCTGAAATTTGGCTGGTTAACGGTTATGTTTGATCTGTACTAGCCCTAATTTGGTTACTCTAACCCTAAACCCCAACATCGTTACCCTAACCCTAACCCCAAAATCGTTACCCTAACCCTAAATTTGGTAGCCTAGACCCTAAGCCAAACGTCATCTCCTAGAGCCCGCGCACATCTTGAGAAGCGTCCATTTGAGGCAATATATCTCACTGGGGGTGGGGTGGGGGGGGGGAGTATAGAGATAAATCAAGTTTGGTAAATATTCTAAAGAACACCATCTTGTTAGTTAAGTGTATGTGGCTGGCGTCTTAAAGTTACAATGAGAAGATTACCAACCGATGAGCCACTGGGTCCGTTTTTGGGACTCGCAAGGGCTTCTGGGGGCTACCTGCTACTATCCACCATATACTGTGGGAAGGATCCCTCTACCACCCCCTTGATTGAGGGTATTGGTGGGTATCGCTTCTCGGCCTTTTGGCTAAGATCAAGTGTAGTATCTGTTCTTATCAGCTTAATATCTGATACGCTGCTCATTGAGTAGCTCATATATTAAACTGATTTTTGGAACTGGGCTGTGGAAAAGAGGCTTGCCTCGTCCCAGCCACGGGTTGCCTCGGTATAGCACTACCTCCGAGTGTGGCCCACTTCCCTTTTGGGGAAGACACATTTAATGAAAGGAAAAATAATGACTATAGCATTCTCTTCTGTGCACAGGAGCCCTGCAGCTCCAAAGGGAAGGCGGAAAAAGACATGACGGGCCAAGGCGGCAACTGACACTGGCTGATTTGAAGCGTGCAAAGCAGTACCACAAGGACATAGGTGAGGGAGAGTTTTACCACGGCAAGCGTATGCCTTTCAGGCATACTTACCTGACGCGGGAGGTACTGTGATCAAGGAGGCAGTCCTCTCAAGGCGAGGCCCTTTCATTGCACTTGGACTGGGTTGACCCTTGCGATTACCCCAAATGTGGGTAACTCGAGCGTATAATTTCTGGTAGTGGGGACCTGCGTTCGCGCTCGTCCCCGAAAAGCTGATGTAAAATATCTTGCCCTTAACCCCTGACTGACTAATGAATTGATCTTGATTTTGGAGTTGACCGTTAAACAGGGTGAACTGGAACTGGAACTGGAATGAAGAGAGAAGAAGAGCAGCAAGGGAAAAAGAAAGCAAAAAGCCATGGAAAGAAAGAGAGACAGACAGAAGTGGCCTGCGTGTTGGCAGAGAGATTTGGAGGAATAGAAGTGATTGTAAATGAAGGTGAGTTTTTGTGAGGATGTGAGTAGAGCTGTTGTAGATAGATGTGTGTGCTTTCTGCATTATTTTGTTCGTTTGTTTGCGAAAGAAAAGGAGAGGAAACCAAGCGGAGGAGTGACTGACTAACTAACCGACGGATGGACTAAGCAAAGAACGAACGATACATGGGCAAGAAAAGCATTTGTTTTAGAAACGTGAGTACATTGTCAACCATACCTGTGGCAGGCGAGGTTTTGTTGTCATGTATTTCTTATTGCGAGCGAGCGAGAGGAGGGAACGTTCGTTCCAGCGAGCGAGCAAACAAAGAGGCAGACGAGTAAGTAAAAATGTGGAACCTGTTGCCGCTTCGCTTCGTTTCAGTCACTTTGAATCCATCCGCCTCTATTAATCGTGGGAATGTTTTGACATGTCTTGAGGCCTTGAAAGTGCTGTAAAAGTGTGCGTGTTTTCCTATTTGTGATTCGTGGGAGCGTGCGAATGATTCGATGTCACGTACAAATGTGGAATTTGTCACAACAATGTGTTGAGATCTCGAGCGCGCGCCATCGCTCCTTCGTTTGCTCGCTCTCTTGCATTGGGAAATGATTTTGGCCACAAGCTCGGCAAGTTGTGGCAAAATGATTTCTCTCCTCCCTGTTATGTTAGTTTTTCTTTTACTCCTCACTCGTCTACGGGACGCCGTGAGTATCGGAAGCGGTTTACCCGGATAAAACGTTGAGAGAGTAAGCAAAGGAAAAAATGAAGCCTACAACACGGGGTATTCCCAGGCGGTCACCCATCCAAGTACTAACCCCGCCCGACAGGGCTTAACTTCGGTGATCGGACGAGAACCGGTGCTTTCCCTGTGGTATGGTCGTAGACAAGGGAAAACAGCTGAAATTTGGCTGGTTATCGGTTATGTTTGATCTGTACTAGCCCTAATTTGGTTACTCTAACCCTAAACCCCAACATCGTTACCCTAACCCTAACCCCAAAATCGTTACCCTAACCCTAAATTTGGTAGCCTAGACCCTAAGCCAAACGTCATCTCCTAGAGCCCGCGCACATCTTGAGAAGCGTCCATTTGAGGCAATATATCTCACTGGGGGTGGGGTGGGGGGGGGGAGTATAGAGATAAATCAAGTTTGGTAAATATTCTAAAGAACACCATCTTGTTAGTTAAGTGTATGTGGCTGGCGTCTTAAAGTTACAATGAGAAGATTACCAACCGATGAGCCACTGGGTCCGTTTTTGGGACTCGCAAGGGCTTCTGGGGGCTACCTGCTACTATCCACCATATACTGTGGGAAGGATCCCTCTACCACCCCCTTGATTGAGGGTATTGGTGGGTATCGCTTCTCGGCCTTTTGGCTAAGATCAAGTGTAGTATCTGTTCTTATCAGCTTAATATCTGATACGCTGCTCATTGAGTAGCTCATATATTAAACTGATTTTTGGAACTGGGCTGTGGAAAAGAGGCTTGCCTCGTCCCAGCCACGGGTTGCCTCGGTATAGCACTACCTCCGAGTGTGGCCCACTTCCCTTTTGGGGAAGACACATTTAATGAAAGGAAAAATAATGACTATAGCATTCTCTTCTGTGCACAGGAGCCCTGCAGCTCCAAAGGGAAGGCGGAAAAAGACATGACGGGCCAAGGCGGCAACTGACACTGGCTGATTTGAAGCGTGCAAAGCAGTACCACAAGGACATAGGTGAGGGAGAGTTTTACCACGGCAAGCGTATGCCTTTCAGGCATACTTACCTGACGCGGGAGGTACTGTGATCAAGGAGGCAGTCCTCTCAAGGCGAGGCCCTTTCATTGCACTTGGACTGGGTTGACCCTTGCGATTACCCCAAATGTGGGTAACTCGAGCGTATAATTTCTGGTAGTGGGGACCTGCGTTCGCGCTCGTCCCCGAAAAGCTGATGTAAAATATCTTGCCCTTAACCCCTGACTGACTAATGAATTGATCTTGATTTTGGAGTTGACCGTTAAACAGGGTGAACTGGAACTGGAACTGGAATGAAGAGAGAAGAAGAGCAGCAAGGGAAAAAGAAAGCAAAAAGCCATGGAAAGAAAGAGAGACAGACAGAAGTGGCCTGCGTGTTGGCAGAGAGATTTGGAGGAATAGAAGTGATTGTAAATGAAGGTGAGTTTTTGTGAGGATGTGAGTAGAGCTGTTGTAGATAGATGTGTGTGCTTTCTGCATTATTTTGTTCGTTTGTTTGCGAAAGAAAAGGAGAGGAAACCAAGCGGAGGAGTGACTGACTAACTAACCGACGGATGGACTAAGCAAAGAACGAACGATACATGGGCAAGAAAAGCATTTGTTTTAGAAACGTGAGTACATTGTCAACCATACCTGTGGCAGGCGAGGTTTTGTTGTCATGTATTTCTTATTGCGAGCGAGCGAGAGGAGGGAACGTTCGTTCCAGCGAGCGAGCAAACAAAGAGGCAGACGAGTAAGTAAAAATGTGGAACCTGTTGCCGCTTCGCTTCGTTTCAGTCACTTTGAATCCATCCGCCTCTATTAATCGTGGGAATGTTTTGACATGTCTTGAGGCCTTGAAAGTGCTGTAAAAGTGTGCGTGTTTTCCTATTTGTGATTCGTGGGAGCGTGCGAATGATTCGATGTCACGTACAAATGTGGAATTTGTCACAACAATGTGTTGAGATCTCGAGCGCGCGCCATCGCTCCTTCGTTTGCTCGCTCTCTTGCATTGGGAAATGATTTTGGCCACAAGCTCGGCAAGTTGTGGCAAAATGATTTCTCTCCTCCCTGTTATGTTAGTTTTTCTTTTACTCCTCACTCGTCTACGGGACGCCGTGAGTATCGGAAGCGGTTTACCCGGATAAAACGTTGAGAGAGTAAGCAAAGGAAAAAATGAAGCCTACAACACGGGGTATTCCCAGGCGGTCACCCATCCAAGTACTAACCCCGCCCGACAGGGCTTAACTTCGGTGATCGGACGAGAACCGGTGCTTTCCCTGTGGTATGGTCGTAGACAAGGGAAAACAGCTGAAATTTGGCTGGTTATCGGTTATGTTTGATCTGTACTAGCCCTAATTTGGTTACTCTAACCCTAAACCCCAACATCGTTACCCTAACCCTAACCCCAAAATCGTTACCCTAACCCTAAATTTGGTAGCCTAGACCCTAAGCCAAACGTCATCTCCTAGAGCCCGCGCACATCTTGAGAAGCGTCCATTTGAGGCAATATATCTCACTGGGGGTGGGGTGGGGGGGGGGAGTATAGAGATAAATCAAGTTTGGTAAATATTCTAAAGAACACCATCTTGTTAGTTAAGTGTATGTGGCTGGCGTCTTAAAGTTACAATGAGAAGATTACCAACCGATGAGCCACTGGGTCCGTTTTTGGGACTCGCAAGGGCTTCTGGGGGCTACCTGCTACTATCCACCATATACTGTGGGAAGGATCCCTCTACCACCCCCTTGATTGAGGGTATTGGTGGGTATCGCTTCTCGGCCTTTTGGCTAAGATCAAGTGTAGTATCTGTTCTTATCAGCTTAATATCTGATACGCTGCTCATTGAGTAGCTCATATATTAAACTGATTTTTGGAACTGGGCTGTGGAAAAGAGGCTTGCCTCGTCCCAGCCACGGGTTGCCTCGGTATAGCACTACCTCCGAGTGTGGCCCACTTCCCTTTTGGGGAAGACACATTTAATGAAAGGAAAAATAATGACTATAGCATTCTCTTCTGTGCACAGGAGCCCTGCAGCTCCAAAGGGAAGGCGGAAAAAGACATGACGGGCCAAGGCGGCAACTGACACTGGCTGATTTGAAGCGTGCAAAGCAGTACCACAAGGACATAGGTGAGGGAGAGTTTTACCACGGCAAGCGTATGCCTTTCAGGCATACTTACCTGACGCGGGAGGTACTGTGATCAAGGAGGCAGTCCTCTCAAGGCGAGGCCCTTTCATTGCACTTGGACTGGGTTGACCCTTGCGATTACCCCAAATGTGGGTAACTCGAGCGTATAATTTCTGGTAGTGGGGACCTGCGTTCGCGCTCGTCCCCGAAAAGCTGATGTAAAATATCTTGCCCTTAACCCCTGACTGACTAATGAATTGATCTTGATTTTGGAGTTGACCGTTAAACAGGGTGAACTGGAACTGGAACTGGAATGAAGAGAGAAGAAGAGCAGCAAGGGAAAAAGAAAGCAAAAAGCCATGGAAAGAAAGAGAGACAGACAGAAGTGGCCTGCGTGTTGGCAGAGAGATTTGGAGGAATAGAAGTGATTGTAAATGAAGGTGAGTTTTTGTGAGGATGTGAGTAGAGCTGTTGTAGATAGATGTGTGTGCTTTCTGCATTATTTTGTTCGTTTGTTTGCGAAAGAAAAGGAGAGGAAACCAAGCGGAGGAGTGACTGACTAACTAACCGACGGATGGACTAAGCAAAGAACGAACGATACATGGGCAAGAAAAGCATTTGTTTTAGAAACGTGAGTACATTGTCAACCATACCTGTGGCAGGCGAGGTTTTGTTGTCATGTATTTCTTATTGCGAGCGAGCGAGAGGAGGGAACGTTCGTTCCAGCGAGCGAGCAAACAAAGAGGCAGACGAGTAAGTAAAAATGTGGAACCTGTTGCCGCTTCGCTTCGTTTCAGTCACTTTGAATCCATCCGCCTCTATTAATCGTGGGAATGTTTTGACATGTCTTGAGGCCTTGAAAGTGCTGTAAAAGTGTGCGTGTTTTCCTATTTGTGATTCGTGGGAGCGTGCGAATGATTCGATGTCACGTACAAATGTGGAATTTGTCACAACAATGTGTTGAGATCTCGAGCGCGCGCCATCGCTCCTTCGTTTGCTCGCTCTCTTGCATTGGGAAATGATTTTGGCCACAAGCTCGGCAAGTTGTGGCAAAATGATTTCTCTCCTCCCTGTTATGTTAGTTTTTCTTTTACTCCTCACTCGTCTACGGGACGCCGTGAGTATCGGAAGCGGTTTACCCGGATAAAACGTTGAGAGAGTAAGCAAAGGAAAAAATGAAGCCTACAACACGGGGTATTCCCAGGCGGTCACCCATCCAAGTACTAACCCCGCCCGACAGGGCTTAACTTCGGTGATCGGACGAGAACCGGTGCTTTCCCTGTGGTATGGTCGTAGACAAGGGAAAACAGCTGAAATTTGGCTGGTTATCGGTTATGTTTGATCTGTACTAGCCCTAATTTGGTTACTCTAACCCTAAACCCCAACATCGTTACCCTAACCCTAACCCCAAAATCGTTACCCTAACCCTAAATTTGGTAGCCTAGACCCTAAGCCAAACGTCATCTCCTAGAGCCCGCGCACATCTTGAGAAGCGTCCATTTGAGGCAATATATCTCACTGGGGGTGGGGTGGGGGGGGGGAGTATAGAGATAAATCAAGTTTGGTAAATATTCTAAAGAACACCATCTTGTTAGTTAAGTGTATGTGGCTGGCGTCTTAAAGTTACAATGAGAAGATTACCAACCGATGAGCCACTGGGTCCGTTTTTGGGACTCGCAAGGGCTTCTGGGGGCTACCTGCTACTATCCACCATATACTGTGGGAAGGATCCCTCTACCACCCCCTTGATTGAGGGTATTGGTGGGTATCGCTTCTCGGCCTTTTGGCTAAGATCAAGTGTAGTATCTGTTCTTATCAGCTTAATATCTGATACGCTGCTCATTGAGTAGCTCATATATTAAACTGATTTTTGGAACTGGGCTGTGGAAAAGAGGCTTGCCTCGTCCCAGCCACGGGTTGCCTCGGTATAGCACTACCTCCGAGTGTGGCCCACTTCCCTTTTGGGGAAGACACATTTAATGAAAGGAAAAATAATGACTATAGCATTCTCTTCTGTGCACAGGAGCCCTGCAGCTCCAAAGGGAAGGCGGAAAAAGACATGACGGGCCAAGGCGGCAACTGACACTGGCTGATTTGAAGCGTGCAAAGCAGTACCACAAGGACATAGGTGAGGGAGAGTTTTACCACGGCAAGCGTATGCCTTTCAGGCATACTTACCTGACGCGGGAGGTACTGTGATCAAGGAGGCAGTCCTCTCAAGGCGAGGCCCTTTCATTGCACTTGGACTGGGTTGACCCTTGCGATTACCCCAAATGTGGGTAACTCGAGCGTATAATTTCTGGTAGTGGGGACCTGCGTTCGCGCTCGTCCCCGAAAAGCTGATGTAAAATATCTTGCCCTTAACCCCTGACTGACTAATGAATTGATCTTGATTTTGGAGTTGACCGTTAAACAGGGTGAACTGGAACTGGAACTGGACTGAAGAGAGAAGAAGAGCAGCAAGGGAAAAAGAAAGCAAAAAGCCATGGAAAGAAAGAGAGACAGACAGAAGTGGCCTGCGTGTTGGCAGAGAGATTTGGAGGAATAGAAGTGATTGTAAATGAAGGTGAGTTTTTGTGAGGATGTGAGTAGAGCTGTTGTAGATAGATGTGTGTGCTTTCTGCATTATTTTGTTCGTTTGTTTGCGAAAGAAAAGGAGAGGAAACCAAGCGGAGGAGTGACTGACTAACTAACCGACGGATGGACTAAGCAAAGAACGAACGATACATGGGCAAGAAAAGCATTTGTTTTAGAAACGTGAGTACATTGTCAACCATACCTGTGGCAGGCGAGGTTTTGTTGTCATGTATTTCTTATTGCGAGCGAGCGAGAGGAGGGAACGTTCGTTCCAGCGAGCGAGCAAACAAAGAGGCAGACGAGTAAGTAAAAATGTGGAACCTGTTGCCGCTTCGCTTCGTTTCAGTCACTTTGAATCCATCCGCCTCTATTAATCGTGGGAATGTTTTGACATGTCTTGAGGCCTTGAAAGTGCTGTAAAAGTGTGCGTGTTTTCCTATTTGTGATTCGTGGGAGCGTGCGAATGATTCGATGTCACGTACAAATGTGGAATTTGTCACAACAATGTGTTGAGATCTCGAGCGCGCGCCATCGCTCCTTCGTTTGCTCGCTCTCTTGCATTGGGAAATGATTTTGGCCACAAGCTCGGCAAGTTGTGGCAAAATGATTTCTCTCCTCCCTGTTATGTTAGTTTTTCTTTTACTCCTCACTCGTCTACGGGACGCCGTGAGTATCGGAAGCGGTTTACCCGGATAAAACGTTGAGAGAGTAAGCAAAGGAAAAAATGAAGCCTACAACACGGGGTATTCCCAGGCGGTCACCCATCCAAGTACTAACCCCGCCCGACAGGGCTTAACTTCGGTGATCGGACGAGAACCGGTGCTTTCCCTGTGGTATGGTCGTAGACAAGGGAAAACAGCTGAAATTTGGCTGGTTATCGGTTATGTTTGATCTGTACTAGCCCTAATTTGGTTACTCTAACCCTAAACCCCAACATCGTTACCCTAACCCTAACCCCAAAATCGTTACCCTAACCCTAAATTTGGTAGCCTAGACCCTAAGCCAAACGTCATCTCCTAGAGCCCGCGCACATCTTGAGAAGCGTCCATTTGAGGCAATATATCTCACTGGGGGTGGGGTGGGGGGGGGGAGTATAGAGATAAATCAAGTTTGGTAAATATTCTAAAGAACACCATCTTGTTAGTTAAGTGTATGTGGCTGGCGTCTTAAAGTTACAATGAGAAGATTACCAACCGATGAGCCACTGGGTCCGTTTTTGGGACTCGCAAGGGCTTCTGGGGGCTACCTGCTACTATCCACCATATACTGTGGGAAGGATCCCTCTACCACCCCCTTGATTGAGGGTATTGGTGGGTATCGCTTCTCGGCCTTTTGGCTAAGATCAAGTGTAGTATCTGTTCTTATCAGCTTAATATCTGATACGCTGCTCATTGAGTAGCTCATATATTAAACTGATTTTTGGAACTGGGCTGTGGAAAAGAGGCTTGCCTCGTCCCAGCCACGGGTTGCCTCGGTATAGCACTACCTCCGAGTGTGGCCCACTTCCCTTTTGGGGAAGACACATTTAATGAAAGGAAAAATAATGACTATAGCATTCTCTTCTGTGCACAGGAGCCCTGCAGCTCCAAAGGGAAGGCGGAAAAAGACATGACGGGCCAAGGCGGCAACTGACACTGGCTGATTTGAAGCGTGCAAAGCAGTACCACAAGGACATAGGTGAGGGAGAGTTTTACCACGGCAAGCGTATGCCTTTCAGGCATACTTACCTGACGCGGGAGGTACTGTGATCAAGGAGGCAGTCCTCTCAAGGCGAGGCCCTTTCATTGCACTTGGACTGGGTTGACCCTTGCGATTACCCCAAATGTGGGTAACTCGAGCGTATAATTTCTGGTAGTGGGGACCTGCGTTCGCGCTCGTCCCCGAAAAGCTGATGTAAAATATCTTGCCCTTAACCCCTGACTGACTAATGAATTGATCTTGATTTTGGAGTTGACCGTTAAACAGGGTGAACTGGAACTGGAACTGGAATGAAGAGAGAAGAAGAGCAGCAAGGGAAAAAGAAAGCAAAAAGCCATGGAAAGAAAGAGAGACAGACAGAAGTGGCCTGCGTGTTGGCAGAGAGATTTGGAGGAATAGAAGTGATTGTAAATGAAGGTGAGTTTTTGTGAGGATGTGAGTAGAGCTGTTGTAGATAGATGTGTGTGCTTTCTGCATTATTTTGTTCGTTTGTTTGCGAAAGAAAAGGAGAGGAAACCAAGCGGAGGAGTGACTGACTAACTAACCGACGGATGGACTAAGCAAAGAACGAACGATACATGGGCAAGAAAAGCATTTGTTTTAGAAACGTGAGTACATTGTCAACCATACCTGTGGCAGGCGAGGTTTTGTTGTCATGTATTTCTTATTGCGAGCGAGCGAGAGGAGGGAACGTTCGTTCCAGCGAGCGAGCAAACAAAGAGGCAGACGAGTAAGTAAAAATGTGGAACCTGTTGCCGCTTCGCTTCGTTTCAGTCACTTTGAATCCATCCGCCTCTATTAATCGTGGGAATGTTTTGACATGTCTTGAGGCCTTGAAAGTGCTGTAAAAGTGTGCGTGTTTTCCTATTTGTGATTCGTGGGAGCGTGCGAATGATTCGATGTCACGTACAAATGTGGAATTTGTCACAACAATGTGTTGAGATCTCGAGCGCGCGCCATCGCTCCTTCGTTTGCTCGCTCTCTTGCATTGGGAAATGATTTTGGCCACAAGCTCGGCAAGTTGTGGCAAAATGATTTCTCTCCTCCCTGTTATGTTAGTTTTTCTTTTACTCCTCACTCGTCTACGGGACGCCGTGAGTATCGGAAGCGGTTTACCCGGATAAAACGTTGAGAGAGTAAGCAAAGGAAAAAATGAAGCCTACAACACGGGGTATTCCCAGGCGGTCACCCATCCAAGTACTAACCCCGCCCGACAGGGCTTAACTTCGGTGATCGGACGAGAACCGGTGCTTTCCCTGTGGTATGGTCGTAGACAAGGGAAAACAGCTGAAATTTGGCTGGTTATCGGTTATGTTTGATCTGTACTAGCCCTAATTTGGTTACTCTAACCCTAAACCCCAACATCGTTACCCTAACCCTAACCCCAAAATCGTTACCCTAACCCTAAATTTGGTAGCCTAGACCCTAAGCCAAACGTCATCTCCTAGAGCCCGCGCACATCTTGAGAAGCGTCCATTTGAGGCAATATATCTCACTGGGGGTGGGGTGGGGGGGGGGAGTATAGAGATAAATCAAGTTTGGTAAATATTCTAAAGAACACCATCTTGTTAGTTAAGTGTATGTGGCTGGCGTCTTAAAGTTACAATGAGAAGATTACCAACCGATGAGCCACTGGGTCCGTTTTTGGGACTCGCAAGGGCTTCTGGGGGCTACCTGCTACTATCCACCATATACTGTGGGAAGGATCCCTCTACCACCCCCTTGATTGAGGGTATTGGTGGGTATCGCTTCTCGGCCTTTTGGCTAAGATCAAGTGTAGTATCTGTTCTTATCAGCTTAATATCTGATACGCTGCTCATTGAGTAGCTCATATATTAAACTGATTTTTGGAACTGGGCTGTGGAAAAGAGGCTTGCCTCGTCCCAGCCACGGGTTGCCTCGGTATAGCACTACCTCCGAGTGTGGCCCACTTCCCTTTTGGGGAAGACACATTTAATGAAAGGAAAAATAATGACTATAGCATTCTCTTCTGTGCACAGGAGCCCTGCAGCTCCAAAGGGAAGGCGGAAAAAGACATGACGGGCCAAGGCGGCAACTGACACTGGCTGATTTGAAGCGTGCAAAGCAGTACCACAAGGACATAGGTGAGGGAGAGTTTTACCACGGCAAGCGTATGCCTTTCAGGCATACTTACCTGACGCGGGAGGTACTGTGATCAAGGAGGCAGTCCTCTCAAGGCGAGGCCCTTTCATTGCACTTGGACTGGGTTGACCCTTGCGATTACCCCAAATGTGGGTAACTCGAGCGTATAATTTCTGGTAGTGGGGACCTGCGTTCGCGCTCGTCCCCGAAAAGCTGATGTAAAATATCTTGCCCTTAACCCCTGACTGACTAATGAATTGATCTTGATTTTGGAGTTGACCGTTAAACAGGGTGAACTGGAACTGGAACTGGAATGAAGAGAGAAGAAGAGCAGCAAGGGAAAAAGAAAGCAAAAAGCCATGGAAAGAAAGAGAGACAGACAGAAGTGGCCTGCGTGTTGGCAGAGAGATTTGGAGGAATAGAAGTGATTGTAAATGAAGGTGAGTTTTTGTGAGGATGTGAGTAGAGCTGTTGTAGATAGATGTGTGTGCTTTCTGCATTATTTTGTTCGTTTGTTTGCGAAAGAAAAGGAGAGGAAACCAAGCGGAGGAGTGACTGACTAACTAACCGACGGATGGACTAAGCAAAGAACGAACGATACATGGGCAAGAAAAGCATTTGTTTTAGAAACGTGAGTACATTGTCAACCATACCTGTGGCAGGCGAGGTTTTGTTGTCATGTATTTCTTATTGCGAGCGAGCGAGAGGAGGGAACGTTCGTTCCAGCGAGCGAGCAAACAAAGAGGCAGACGAGTAAGTAAAAATGTGGAACCTGTTGCCGCTTCGCTTCGTTTCAGTCACTTTGAATCCATCCGCCTCTATTAATCGTGGGAATGTTTTGACATGTCTTGAGGCCTTGAAAGTGCTGTAAAAGTGTGCGTGTTTTCCTATTTGTGATTCGTGGGAGCGTGCGAATGATTCGATGTCACGTACAAATGTGGAATTTGTCACAACAATGTGTTGAGATCTCGAGCGCGCGCCATCGCTCCTTCGTTTGCTCGCTCTCTTGCATTGGGAAATGATTTTGGCCACAAGCTCGGCAAGTTGTGGCAAAATGATTTCTCTCCTCCCTGTTATGTTAGTTTTTCTTTTACTCCTCACTCGTCTACGGGACGCCGTGAGTATCGGAAGCGGTTTACCCGGATAAAACGTTGAGAGAGTAAGCAAAGGAAAAAATGAAGCCTACAACACGGGGTATTCCCAGGCGGTCACCCATCCAAGTACTAACCCCGCCCGACAGGGCTTAACTTCGGTGATCGGACGAGAACCGGTGCTTTCCCTGTGGTATGGTCGTAGACAAGGGAAAACAGCTGAAATTTGGCTGGTTATCGGTTATGTTTGATCTGTACTAGCCCTAATTTGGTTACTCTAACCCTAAACCCCAACATCGTTACCCTAACCCTAACCCCAAAATCGTTACCCTAACCCTAAATTTGGTAGCCTAGACCCTAAGCCAAACGTCATCTCCTAGAGCCCGCGCACATCTTGAGAAGCGTCCATTTGAGGCAATATATCTCACTGGGGGTGGGGTGGGGGGGGGGAGTATAGAGAATAAATCAAGTTTGGTAAATATTCTAAAGAACACCATCTTGTTAGTTAAGTGTATGTGGCTGGCGTCTTAAAGTTACAATGAGAAGATTACCAACCGATGAGCCACTGGGTCCGTTTTTGGGACTCGCAAGGGCTTCTGGGGGCTACCTGCTACTATCCACCATATACTGTGGGAAGGATCCCTCTACCACCCCCTTGATTGAGGGTATTGGTGGGTATCGCTTCTCGGCCTTTTGGCTAAGATCAAGTGTAGTATCTGTTCTTATCAGCTTAATATCTGATACGCTGCTCATTGAGTAGCTCATATATTAAACTGATTTTTGGAACTGGGCTGTGGAAAAGAGGCTTGCCTCGTCCCAGCCACGGGTTGCCTCGGTATAGCACTACCTCCGAGTGTGGCCCACTTCCCTTTTGGGGAAGACACATTTAATGAAAGGAAAAATAATGACTATAGCATTCTCTTCTGTGCACAGGAGCCCTGCAGCTCCAAAGGGAAGGCGGAAAAAGACATGACGGGCCAAGGCGGCAACTGACACTGGCTGATTTGAAGCGTGCAAAGCAGTACCACAAGGACATAGGTGAGGGAGAGTTTTACCACGGCAAGCGTATGCCTTTCAGGCATACTTACCTGACGCGGGAGGTACTGTGATCAAGGAGGCAGTCCTCTCAAGGCGAGGCCCTTTCATTGCACTTGGACTGGGTTGACCCTTGCGATTACCCCAAATGTGGGTAACTCGAGCGTATAATTTCTGGTAGTGGGGGACCTGCGTTCGCGCTCGTCCCCGAAAAGCTGATGTAATATCTTGCCCTTAACCCCTGACTGACTAATGAATTGATCTTGATTTTGGAGTTGACCGTTAAACAGGGTGAACTGGAACTGGAACTGGAATGAAGAGAGAAGAAGAGCAGCAAGGGAAAAAGAAAGCAAAAAGCCATGGAAAGAAAGAGAGACAGACAGAAGTGGCCTGCGTGTTGGCAGAGAGATTTGGAGGAATAGAAGTGATTGTAAATGAAGGTGAGTTTTTGTGAGGATGTGAGTAGAGCTGTTGTAGATAGATGTGTGTGCTTTCTGCATTATTTTGTTCGTTTGTTTGCGAAAGAAAAGGAGAGGAAACCAAGCGGAGGAGTGACTGACTAACTAACCGACGGATGGACTAAGCAAAGAACGAACGATACATGGGCAAGAAAAGCATTTGTTTTAGAAACGTGAGTACATTGTCAACCATACCTGTGGCAGGCGAGGTTTTGTTGTCATGTATTTCTTATTGCGAGCGAGCGAGAGGAGGGAACGTTCGTTCCAGCGAGCGAGCAAACAAAGAGGCAGACGAGTAAGTAAAAATGTGGAACCTGTTGCCGCTTCGCTTCGTTTCAGTCACTTTGAATCCATCCGCCTCTATTAATCGTGGGAATGTTTTGACATGTCTTGAGGCCTTGAAAGTGCTGTAAAAGTGTGCGTGTTTTCCTATTTGTGATTCGTGGGAGCGTGCGAATGATTCGATGTCACGTACAAATGTGGAATTTGTCACAACAATGTGTTGAGATCTCGAGCGCGCGCCATCGCTCCTTCGTTTGCTCGCTCTCTTGCATTGGGAAATGATTTTGGCCACAAGCTCGGCAAGTTGTGGCAAAATGATTTCTCTCCTCCCTGTTATGTTAGTTTTTCTTTTACTCCTCACTCGTCTACGGGACGCCGTGAGTATCGGAAGCGGTTTACCCGGATAAAACGTTGAGAGAGTAAGCAAAGGAAAAAATGAAGCCTACAACACGGGGTATTCCCAGGCGGTCACCCATCCAAGTACTAACCCCGCCCGACAGGGCTTAACTTCGGTGATCGGACGAGAACCGGTGCTTTCCCTGTGGTATGGTCGTAGACAAGGGAAAACAGCTGAAATTTGGCTGGTTATCGGTTATGTTTGATCTGTACTAGCCCTAATTTGGTTACTCTAACCCTAAACCCCAACATCGTTACCCTAACCCTAACCCCAAAATCGTTACCCTAACCCTAAATTTGGTAGCCTAGACCCTAAGCCAAACGTCATCTCCTAGAGCCCGCGCACATCTTGAGAAGCGTCCATTTGAGGCAATATATCTCACTGGGGGTGGGGTGGGGGGGGGGAGTATAGAGATAAATCAAGTTTGGTAAATATTCTAAAGAACACCATCTTGTTAGTTAAGTGTATGTGGCTGGCGTCTTAAAGTTACAATGAGAAGATTACCAACCGATGA
Organism: Stylophora pistillata; assembly: GCF_964205215.1. Classification (NCBI taxonomy): domain Eukaryota; kingdom Metazoa; phylum Cnidaria; class Anthozoa; order Scleractinia; family Pocilloporidae; genus Stylophora; species Stylophora pistillata. The sequence continues at coordinate 33,302,518 of NC_142520.1, forward strand.
GCCACTGGGTCCGTTTTTGGGACTCGCAAGGGCTTCTGGGGGCTACCTGCTACTATCCACCATATACTGTGGGAAGGATCCCTCTACCACCCCCTTGATTGAGGGTATTGGTGGGTATCGCTTCTCGCCTTTTGGCTAAGATCAAGTGTAGTATCTGTTCTTATCAGCTTAATATCTGATACGCTGCTCATTGAGTAGCTCATATATTAAACTGATTTTTGGAACTGGGCTGTGGAAAAGAGGCTTGCCTCGTCCCAGCCACGGGTTGCCTCGGTATAGCACTACCTCCGAGTGTGGCCCACTT
>NC_142520.1:33303021-33336270 GCF_964205215.1 Stylophora pistillata
AACGAAGGAGCGAGGGCGCGCGCTCGAGATCTCAACACATTGTTGTTGTGACAAATTCCACATTTGTACGTGACATCGAATCATTCGCACGCTCCCACGAATCACAAATAGGAAAACACGCACACTTTTACAGCACTTTCAAGGCCTCAAGACATGTCAAAACATTCCCACGATTAATACAGGCGGATGGATTCAAACTGACTGAAACGAAGCGAAGCGGCAAAAGGTTCCACATTTTTACTTACTCGCCTGCCTCTTTGTTTGCTCGCTCGCTCGCTGGAACGAACGTTCCCTCCTCTCGCTCGCTCGCAATAAGAAATACATGACAACAAAACCTCGCCTGCCACAGGTATGGTTGACAATGTACTCACGTTTCTAAAACAAATGCTTTTCTTGCCCATGTATCGATCGTTCTTTGCTTAGTCCATCCCTCGGTGAGTTAGTCAGTCACTCCTCCGCTTGGTTTCCTCTCCTTTTCTTTCGCAAACAAACGAACAAAATAATGCAGAAAGCACACACATCTATCTAGAACAGCTCTACTCACATCCTCACAAAAACTCACCTTCATTTACAATCACTTCTATTCCTCCAAATCTCTCTGCCAACACGCAGGCCACTTCTGTCTGTCTCTCTGTCTGTCTCTCTTTCTTTCCATGGCGTTTTGCTTTCTTTTTCCCTTGCTGCTCTTCTTCTCTCTTCATTCCAGTTCCAGTTCACCCTGTTTAACGGTCAACTCCAAAATCAAGATCAATTCATTAGTCAGTCAGGGGTTAAGGGCAAGATATTTTACATCAGCTTTTCGGGGACGAGCGCGAACGCAGGTCCCCACTACCAGAAATTATACGCTCGAGTTACCCACATTTGGGGTAATCGCAAGGGTCAACCCAGTCCAAGTGCAATGAAAGGGCCTCGCCTTGAGAGGACTGCCTCCTTGATCACAGTACCTCCCGCGTCAGGTAAGTATGCCTTTCAGGCATACGCTTGCCGTGGTAAAACTCTCCCTCACCTATGTCCTTGTGGTACTGCTTTGCACGCTTCAAATCAGCCAGTGTCAGTTGCCGCCTTGGCCCGTCATGTCTTTTTCCGCCTTCCCTTTGGAGCTGCAGGGCTCCTGTGCACAGAAGAGAATGCTATAGTCATTATTTTTCCTTCCATTAAATGTGTCTTCCCCAAAAGGGAAGTGGGCCACACTCGGAGGTAGTGCTATACCGAGGCAACCCGTGGCTGGGACGAGGCAAGCCTCTTTTCCACAGCCCAGTTCCAAAAATCAGTTTAATATATGAGCTACTCAATGAGCAGCGTATCAGATATTAAGCTGATAAGAACAGATACTACACTTGATCTTAGCCAAAAGGCCGAGAAGCGATACCCACCAATACCCTCAATCAAGGGGGTGGTAGAGGGATCCTTCCCACAGTATATGGTGGGTAGTAGCAGGTAGCCCCCAGAAGCCCTTGCGAGTCCCAAAAACGGACCCAGTGGCTCATCGGTTGGTAATCTTCTCATTGTAACTTTAAGACGCCAGCCACATACACTTAACTAACAAGATGGTGTTCTTTAGAATATTTACCAAACTTGATTTATCTCTATACTCCCCCCCCCACCCCACCCCACCCCCAGTGAGATATATTGCCTCAAATCGACGCTTCTCAAGGTGTGCGCAGGCTCTAGGAGATGACGTTTGGGTTAGGGTCTAGGCTACCAAATTTAGGGTTAGGGTAACGATCTTGGGGTTAGGGTTAGGGTAACGATGTTAGGGTTTAGGGTTAGAGTAACGAAATTAGGGCTAGTACAGATCAAACATAACCGATAACCAGCCAAATTTCAGCTGTTTTCCCTTGTCTACGACCATACCACAGGGAAAGCACCGGTTCTCGTCCGATCACCGAAGTTAAGCCCTGTCGGGCGGGGTTAGTACTTGGATGGGTGACCGCCTGGGAATACCCCGTGTTGTAGGCTTCATTTTTTCCTTTGCTTACTCTCTCAACGTTTTATCCGGGTAAACCGCTTCCGATACTCACGGCGTCCCGTAGACGAGTGAGGAGTAAAAGAAAAACTAACATAACAGGCAGGAGAGAAATAAGCTTGTGGCCAAAATCATTTCCCAATGCAAGAGAGCGAGCAAACGAAGGAGCGAGGGCGCGCGCTCGAGATCTCAACACATTGTTGTTGTGACAAATTCCACATTTGTACGTGACATCGAATCATTCGCACGCTCCCACGAATCACAAATAGGAAAACACGCACACTTTTACAGCACTTTCAAGGCCTCAAGACATGTCAAAACATTCCCACGATTAATACAGGCGGATGGATTCAAACTGACTGAAACGAAGCGAAGCGGCAAAAGGTTCCACATTTTTACTTACTCGCCTGCCTCTTTGTTTGCTCGCTCGCTCGCTGGAACGAACGTTCCCTCCTCTCGCTCGCTCGCAATAAGAAATACATGACAACAAAACCTCGCCTGCCACAGGTATGGTTGACAATGTACTCACGTTTCTAAAACAAATGCTTTTCTTGCCCATGTATCGATCGTTCTTTGCTTAGTCCATCCCTCGGTGAGTTAGTCAGTCACTCCTCCGCTTGGTTTCCTCTCCTTTTCTTTCGCAAACAAACGAACAAAATAATGCAGAAAGCACACACATCTATCTAGAACAGCTCTACTCACATCCTCACAAAAACTCACCTTCATTTACAATCACTTCTATTCCTCCAAATCTCTCTGCCAACACGCAGGCCACTTCTGTCTGTCTCTCTGTCTGTCTCTCTTTCTTTCCATGGCGTTTTGCTTTCTTTTTCCCTTGCTGCTCTTCTTCTCTCTTCATTCCAGTTCCAGTTCACCCTGTTTAACGGTCAACTCCAAAATCAAGATCAATTCATTAGTCAGTCAGGGGTTAAGGGCAAGATATTTTACATCAGCTTTTCGGGGACGAGCGCGAACGCAGGTCCCCACTACCAGAAATTATACGCTCGAGTTACCCACATTTGGGGTAATCGCAAGGGTCAACCCAGTCCAAGTGCAATGAAAGGGCCTCGCCTTGAGAGGACTGCCTCCTTGATCACAGTACCTCCCGCGTCAGGTAAGTATGCCTTTCAGGCATACGCTTGCCGTGGTAAAACTCTCCCTCACCTATGTCCTTGTGGTACTGCTTTGCACGCTTCAAATCAGCCAGTGTCAGTTGCCGCCTTGGCCCGTCATGTCTTTTTCCGCCTTCCCTTTGGAGCTGCAGGGCTCCTGTGCACAGAAGAGAATGCTATAGTCATTATTTTTCCTTCCATTAAATGTGTCTTCCCCAAAAGGGAAGTGGGCCACACTCGGAGGTAGTGCTATACCGAGGCAACCCGTGGCTGGGACGAGGCAAGCCTCTTTTCCACAGCCCAGTTCCAAAAATCAGTTTAATATATGAGCTACTCAATGAGCAGCGTATCAGATATTAAGCTGATAAGAACAGATACTACACTTGATCTTAGCCAAAAGGCCGAGAAGCGATACCCACCAATACCCTCAATCAAGGGGGTGGTAGAGGGATCCTTCCCACAGTATATGGTGGGTAGTAGCAGGTAGCCCCCAGAAGCCCTTGCGAGTCCCAAAAACGGACCCAGTGGCTCATCGGTTGGTAATCTTCTCATTGTAACTTTAAGACGCCAGCCACATACACTTAACTAACAAGATGGTGTTCTTTAGAATATTTACCAAACTTGATTTATCTCTATACTCCCCCCCCCACCCCACCCCACCCCCAGTGAGATATATTGCCTCAAATCGACGCTTCTCAAGGTGTGCGCAGGCTCTAGGAGATGACGTTTGGGTTAGGGTCTAGGCTACCAAATTTAGGGTTAGGGTAACGATCTTGGGGTTAGGGTTAGGGTAACGATGTTAGGGTTTAGGGTTAGAGTAACGAAATTAGGGCTAGTACAGATCAAACATAACCGATAACCAGCCAAATTTCAGCTGTTTTCCCTTGTCTACGACCATACCACAGGGAAAGCACCGGTTCTCGTCCGATCACCGAAGTTAAGCCCTGTCGGGCGGGGTTAGTACTTGGATGGGTGACCGCCTGGGAATACCCCGTGTTGTAGGCTTCATTTTTTCCTTTGCTTACTCTCTCAACGTTTTATCCGGGTAAACCGCTTCCGATACTCACGGCGTCCCGTAGACGAGTGAGGAGTAAAAGAAAAACTAACATAACAGGCAGGAGAGAAATAAGCTTGTGGCCAAAATCATTTCCCAATGCAAGAGAGCGAGCAAACGAAGGAGCGAGGGCGCGCGCTCGAGATCTCAACACATTGTTGTTGTGACAAATTCCACATTTGTACGTGACATCGAATCATTCGCACGCTCCCACGAATCACAAATAGGAAAACACGCACACTTTTACAGCACTTTCAAGGCCTCAAGACATGTCAAAACATTCCCACGATTAATACAGGCGGATGGATTCAAACTGACTGAAACGAAGCGAAGCGGCAAAAGGTTCCACATTTTTACTTACTCGCCTGCCTCTTTGTTTGCTCGCTCGCTCGCTGGAACGAACGTTCCCTCCTCTCGCTCGCTCGCAATAAGAAATACATGACAACAAAACCTCGCCTGCCACAGGTATGGTTGACAATGTACTCACGTTTCTAAAACAAATGCTTTTCTTGCCCATGTATCGATCGTTCTTTGCTTAGTCCATCCCTCGGTGAGTTAGTCAGTCACTCCTCCGCTTGGTTTCCTCTCCTTTTCTTTCGCAAACAAACGAACAAAATAATGCAGAAAGCACACACATCTATCTAGAACAGCTCTACTCACATCCTCACAAAAACTCACCTTCATTTACAATCACTTCTATTCCTCCAAATCTCTCTGCCAACACGCAGGCCACTTCTGTCTGTCTCTCTGTCTGTCTCTCTTTCTTTCCATGGCGTTTTGCTTTCTTTTTCCCTTGCTGCTCTTCTTCTCTCTTCATTCCAGTTCCAGTTCACCCTGTTTAACGGTCAACTCCAAAATCAAGATCAATTCATTAGTCAGTCAGGGGTTAAGGGCAAGATATTTTACATCAGCTTTTCGGGGACGAGCGCGAACGCAGGTCCCCACTACCAGAAATTATACGCTCGAGTTACCCACATTTGGGGTAATCGCAAGGGTCAACCCAGTCCAAGTGCAATGAAAGGGCCTCGCCTTGAGAGGACTGCCTCCTTGATCACAGTACCTCCCGCGTCAGGTAAGTATGCCTTTCAGGCATACGCTTGCCGTGGTAAAACTCTCCCTCACCTATGTCCTTGTGGTACTGCTTTGCACGCTTCAAATCAGCCAGTGTCAGTTGCCGCCTTGGCCCGTCATGTCTTTTTCCGCCTTCCCTTTGGAGCTGCAGGGCTCCTGTGCACAGAAGAGAATGCTATAGTCATTATTTTTCCTTCCATTAAATGTGTCTTCCCCAAAAGGGAAGTGGGCCACACTCGGAGGTAGTGCTATACCGAGGCAACCCGTGGCTGGGACGAGGCAAGCCTCTTTTCCACAGCCCAGTTCCAAAAATCAGTTTAATATATGAGCTACTCAATGAGCAGCGTATCAGATATTAAGCTGATAAGAACAGATACTACACTTGATCTTAGCCAAAAGGCCGAGAAGCGATACCCACCAATACCCTCAATCAAGGGGGTGGTAGAGGGATCCTTCCCACAGTATATGGTGGGTAGTAGCAGGTAGCCCCCAGAAGCCCTTGCGAGTCCCAAAAACGGACCCAGTGGCTCATCGGTTGGTAATCTTCTCATTGTAACTTTAAGACGCCAGCCACATACACTTAACTAACAAGATGGTGTTCTTTAGAATATTTACCAAACTTGATTTATCTCTATACTCCCCCCCCCACCCCACCCCACCCCCAGTGAGATATATTGCCTCAAATCGACGCTTCTCAAGGTGTGCGCAGGCTCTAGGAGATGACGTTTGGGTTAGGGTCTAGGCTACCAAATTTAGGGTTAGGGTAACGATCTTGGGGTTAGGGTTAGGGTAACGATGTTAGGGTTTAGGGTTAGAGTAACGAAATTAGGGCTAGTACAGATCAAACATAACCGATAACCAGCCAAATTTCAGCTGTTTTCCCTTGTCTACGACCATACCACAGGGAAAGCACCGGTTCTCGTCCGATCACCGAAGTTAAGCCCTGTCGGGCGGGGTTAGTACTTGGATGGGTGACCGCCTGGGAATACCCCGTGTTGTAGGCTTCATTTTTTCCTTTGCTTACTCTCTCAACGTTTTATCCGGGTAAACCGCTTCCGATACTCACGGCGTCCCGTAGACGAGTGAGGAGTAAAAGAAAAACTAACATAACAGGCAGGAGAGAAATAAGCTTGTGGCCAAAATCATTTCCCAATGCAAGAGAGCGAGCAAACGAAGGAGCGAGGGCGCGCGCTCGAGATCTCAACACATTGTTGTTGTGACAAATTCCACATTTGTACGTGACATCGAATCATTCGCACGCTCCCACGAATCACAAATAGGAAAACACGCACACTTTTACAGCACTTTCAAGGCCTCAAGACATGTCAAAACATTCCCACGATTAATACAGGCGGATGGATTCAAACTGACTGAAACGAAGCGAAGCGGCAAAAGGTTCCACATTTTTACTTACTCGCCTGCCTCTTTGTTTGCTCGCTCGCTCGCTGGAACGAACGTTCCCTCCTCTCGCTCGCTCGCAATAAGAAATACATGACAACAAAACCTCGCCTGCCACAGGTATGGTTGACAATGTACTCACGTTTCTAAAACAAATGCTTTTCTTGCCCATGTATCGATCGTTCTTTGCTTAGTCCATCCCTCGGTGAGTTAGTCAGTCACTCCTCCGCTTGGTTTCCTCTCCTTTTCTTTCGCAAACAAACGAACAAAATAATGCAGAAAGCACACACATCTATCTAGAACAGCTCTACTCACATCCTCACAAAAACTCACCTTCATTTACAATCACTTCTATTCCTCCAAATCTCTCTGCCAACACGCAGGCCACTTCTGTCTGTCTCTCTGTCTGTCTCTCTTTCTTTCCATGGCGTTTTGCTTTCTTTTTCCCTTGCTGCTCTTCTTCTCTCTTCATTCCAGTTCCAGTTCACCCTGTTTAACGGTCAACTCCAAAATCAAGATCAATTCATTAGTCAGTCAGGGGTTAAGGGCAAGATATTTTACATCAGCTTTTCGGGGACGAGCGCGAACGCAGGTCCCCACTACCAGAAATTATACGCTCGAGTTACCCACATTTGGGGTAATCGCAAGGGTCAACCCAGTCCAAGTGCAATGAAAGGGCCTCGCCTTGAGAGGACTGCCTCCTTGATCACAGTACCTCCCGCGTCAGGTAAGTATGCCTTTCAGGCATACGCTTGCCGTGGTAAAACTCTCCCTCACCTATGTCCTTGTGGTACTGCTTTGCACGCTTCAAATCAGCCAGTGTCAGTTGCCGCCTTGGCCCGTCATGTCTTTTTCCGCCTTCCCTTTGGAGCTGCAGGGCTCCTGTGCACAGAAGAGAATGCTATAGTCATTATTTTTCCTTCCATTAAATGTGTCTTCCCCAAAAGGGAAGTGGGCCACACTCGGAGGTAGTGCTATACCGAGGCAACCCGTGGCTGGGACGAGGCAAGCCTCTTTTCCACAGCCCAGTTCCAAAAATCAGTTTAATATATGAGCTACTCAATGAGCAGCGTATCAGATATTAAGCTGATAAGAACAGATACTACACTTGATCTTAGCCAAAAGGCCGAGAAGCGATACCCACCAATACCCTCAATCAAGGGGGTGGTAGAGGGATCCTTCCCACAGTATATGGTGGGTAGTAGCAGGTAGCCCCCAGAAGCCCTTGCGAGTCCCAAAAACGGACCCAGTGGCTCATCGGTTGGTAATCTTCTCATTGTAACTTTAAGACGCCAGCCACATACACTTAACTAACAAGATGGTGTTCTTTAGAATATTTACCAAACTTGATTTATCTCTATACTCCCCCCCCCACCCCACCCCACCCCCAGTGAGATATATTGCCTCAAATCGACGCTTCTCAAGGTGTGCGCAGGCTCTAGGAGATGACGTTTGGGTTAGGGTCTAGGCTACCAAATTTAGGGTTAGGGTAACGATCTTGGGGTTAGGGTTAGGGTAACGATGTTAGGGTTTAGGGTTAGAGTAACGAAATTAGGGCTAGTACAGATCAAACATAACCGATAACCAGCCAAATTTCAGCTGTTTTCCCTTGTCTACGACCATACCACAGGGAAAGCACCGGTTCTCGTCCGATCACCGAAGTTAAGCCCTGTCGGGCGGGGTTAGTACTTGGATGGGTGACCGCCTGGGAATACCCCGTGTTGTAGGCTTCATTTTTTCCTTTGCTTACTCTCTCAACGTTTTATCCGGGTAAACCGCTTCCGATACTCACGGCGTCCCGTAGACGAGTGAGGAGTAAAAGAAAAACTAACATAACAGGCAGGAGAGAAATAAGCTTGTGGCCAAAATCATTTCCCAATGCAAGAGAGCGAGCAAACGAAGGAGCGAGGGCGCGCGCTCGAGATCTCAACACATTGTTGTTGTGACAAATTCCACATTTGTACGTGACATCGAATCATTCGCACGCTCCCACGAATCACAAATAGGAAAACACGCACACTTTTACAGCACTTTCAAGGCCTCAAGACATGTCAAAACATTCCCACGATTAATACAGGCGGATGGATTCAAACTGACTGAAACGAAGCGAAGCGGCAAAAGGTTCCACATTTTTACTTACTCGCCTGCCTCTTTGTTTGCTCGCTCGCTCGCTGGAACGAACGTTCCCTCCTCTCGCTCGCTCGCAATAAGAAATACATGACAACAAAACCTCGCCTGCCACAGGTATGGTTGACAATGTACTCACGTTTCTAAAACAAATGCTTTTCTTGCCCATGTATCGATCGTTCTTTGCTTAGTCCATCCCTCGGTGAGTTAGTCAGTCACTCCTCCGCTTGGTTTCCTCTCCTTTTCTTTCGCAAACAAACGAACAAAATAATGCAGAAAGCACACACATCTATCTAGAACAGCTCTACTCACATCCTCACAAAAACTCACCTTCATTTACAATCACTTCTATTCCTCCAAATCTCTCTGCCAACACGCAGGCCACTTCTGTCTGTCTCTCTGTCTGTCTCTCTTTCTTTCCATGGCGTTTTGCTTTCTTTTTCCCTTGCTGCTCTTCTTCTCTCTTCATTCCAGTTCCAGTTCACCCTGTTTAACGGTCAACTCCAAAATCAAGATCAATTCATTAGTCAGTCAGGGGTTAAGGGCAAGATATTTTACATCAGCTTTTCGGGGACGAGCGCGAACGCAGGTCCCCACTACCAGAAATTATACGCTCGAGTTACCCACATTTGGGGTAATCGCAAGGGTCAACCCAGTCCAAGTGCAATGAAAGGGCCTCGCCTTGAGAGGACTGCCTCCTTGATCACAGTACCTCCCGCGTCAGGTAAGTATGCCTTTCAGGCATACGCTTGCCGTGGTAAAACTCTCCCTCACCTATGTCCTTGTGGTACTGCTTTGCACGCTTCAAATCAGCCAGTGTCAGTTGCCGCCTTGGCCCGTCATGTCTTTTTCCGCCTTCCCTTTGGAGCTGCAGGGCTCCTGTGCACAGAAGAGAATGCTATAGTCATTATTTTTCCTTCCATTAAATGTGTCTTCCCCAAAAGGGAAGTGGGCCACACTCGGAGGTAGTGCTATACCGAGGCAACCCGTGGCTGGGACGAGGCAAGCCTCTTTTCCACAGCCCAGTTCCAAAAATCAGTTTAATATATGAGCTACTCAATGAGCAGCGTATCAGATATTAAGCTGATAAGAACAGATACTACACTTGATCTTAGCCAAAAGGCCGAGAAGCGATACCCACCAATACCCTCAATCAAGGGGGTGGTAGAGGGATCCTTCCCACAGTATATGGTGGGTAGTAGCAGGTAGCCCCCAGAAGCCCTTGCGAGTCCCAAAAACGGACCCAGTGGCTCATCGGTTGGTAATCTTCTCATTGTAACTTTAAGACGCCAGCCACATACACTTAACTAACAAGATGGTGTTCTTTAGAATATTTACCAAACTTGATTTATCTCTATACTCCCCCCCCCACCCCACCCCACCCCCAGTGAGATATATTGCCTCAAATCGACGCTTCTCAAGGTGTGCGCAGGCTCTAGGAGATGACGTTTGGGTTAGGGTCTAGGCTACCAAATTTAGGGTTAGGGTAACGATCTTGGGGTTAGGGTTAGGGTAACGATGTTAGGGTTTAGGGTTAGAGTAACGAAATTAGGGCTAGTACAGATCAAACATAACCGATAACCAGCCAAATTTCAGCTGTTTTCCCTTGTCTACGACCATACCACAGGGAAAGCACCGGTTCTCGTCCGATCACCGAAGTTAAGCCCTGTCGGGCGGGGTTAGTACTTGGATGGGTGACCGCCTGGGAATACCCCGTGTTGTAGGCTTCATTTTTTCCTTTGCTTACTCTCTCAACGTTTTATCCGGGTAAACCGCTTCCGATACTCACGGCGTCCCGTAGACGAGTGAGGAGTAAAAGAAAAACTAACATAACAGGCAGGAGAGAAATAAGCTTGTGGCCAAAATCATTTCCCAATGCAAGAGAGCGAGCAAACGAAGGAGCGAGGGCGCGCGCTCGAGATCTCAACACATTGTTGTTGTGACAAATTCCACATTTGTACGTGACATCGAATCATTCGCACGCTCCCACGAATCACAAATAGGAAAACACGCACACTTTTACAGCACTTTCAAGGCCTCAAGACATGTCAAAACATTCCCACGATTAATACAGGCGGATGGATTCAAACTGACTGAAACGAAGCGAAGCGGCAAAAGGTTCCACATTTTTACTTACTCGCCTGCCTCTTTGTTTGCTCGCTCGCTCGCTGGAACGAACGTTCCCTCCTCTCGCTCGCTCGCAATAAGAAATACATGACAACAAAACCTCGCCTGCCACAGGTATGGTTGACAATGTACTCACGTTTCTAAAACAAATGCTTTTCTTGCCCATGTATCGATCGTTCTTTGCTTAGTCCATCCCTCGGTGAGTTAGTCAGTCACTCCTCCGCTTGGTTTCCTCTCCTTTTCTTTCGCAAACAAACGAACAAAATAATGCAGAAAGCACACACATCTATCTAGAACAGCTCTACTCACATCCTCACAAAAACTCACCTTCATTTACAATCACTTCTATTCCTCCAAATCTCTCTGCCAACACGCAGGCCACTTCTGTCTGTCTCTCTGTCTGTCTCTCTTTCTTTCCATGGCGTTTTGCTTTCTTTTTCCCTTGCTGCTCTTCTTCTCTCTTCATTCCAGTTCCAGTTCACCCTGTTTAACGGTCAACTCCAAAATCAAGATCAATTCATTAGTCAGTCAGGGGTTAAGGGCAAGATATTTTACATCAGCTTTTCGGGGACGAGCGCGAACGCAGGTCCCCACTACCAGAAATTATACGCTCGAGTTACCCACATTTGGGGTAATCGCAAGGGTCAACCCAGTCCAAGTGCAATGAAAGGGCCTCGCCTTGAGAGGACTGCCTCCTTGATCACAGTACCTCCCGCGTCAGGTAAGTATGCCTTTCAGGCATACGCTTGCCGTGGTAAAACTCTCCCTCACCTATGTCCTTGTGGTACTGCTTTGCACGCTTCAAATCAGCCAGTGTCAGTTGCCGCCTTGGCCCGTCATGTCTTTTTCCGCCTTCCCTTTGGAGCTGCAGGGCTCCTGTGCACAGAAGAGAATGCTATAGTCATTATTTTTCCTTCCATTAAATGTGTCTTCCCCAAAAGGGAAGTGGGCCACACTCGGAGGTAGTGCTATACCGAGGCAACCCGTGGCTGGGACGAGGCAAGCCTCTTTTCCACAGCCCAGTTCCAAAAATCAGTTTAATATATGAGCTACTCAATGAGCAGCGTATCAGATATTAAGCTGATAAGAACAGATACTACACTTGATCTTAGCCAAAAGGCCGAGAAGCGATACCCACCAATACCCTCAATCAAGGGGGTGGTAGAGGGATCCTTCCCACAGTATATGGTGGGTAGTAGCAGGTAGCCCCCAGAAGCCCTTGCGAGTCCCAAAAACGGACCCAGTGGCTCATCGGTTGGTAATCTTCTCATTGTAACTTTAAGACGCCAGCCACATACACTTAACTAACAAGATGGTGTTCTTTAGAATATTTACCAAACTTGATTTATCTCTATACTCCCCCCCCCACCCCACCCCACCCCCAGTGAGATATATTGCCTCAAATCGACGCTTCTCAAGGTGTGCGCAGGCTCTAGGAGATGACGTTTGGGTTAGGGTCTAGGCTACCAAATTTAGGGTTAGGGTAACGATCTTGGGGTTAGGGTTAGGGTAACGATGTTAGGGTTTAGGGTTAGAGTAACGAAATTAGGGCTAGTACAGATCAAACATAACCGATAACCAGCCAAATTTCAGCTGTTTTCCCTTGTCTACGACCATACCACAGGGAAAGCACCGGTTCTCGTCCGATCACCGAAGTTAAGCCCTGTCGGGCGGGGTTAGTACTTGGATGGGTGACCGCCTGGGAATACCCCGTGTTGTAGGCTTCATTTTTTCCTTTGCTTACTCTCTCAACGTTTTATCCGGGTAAACCGCTTCCGATACTCACGGCGTCCCGTAGACGAGTGAGGAGTAAAAGAAAAACTAACATAACAGGCAGGAGAGAAATAAGCTTGTGGCCAAAATCATTTCCCAATGCAAGAGAGCGAGCAAACGAAGGAGCGAGGGCGCGCGCTCGAGATCTCAACACATTGTTGTTGTGACAAATTCCACATTTGTACGTGACATCGAATCATTCGCACGCTCCCACGAATCACAAATAGGAAAACACGCACACTTTTACAGCACTTTCAAGGCCTCAAGACATGTCAAAACATTCCCACGATTAATACAGGCGGATGGATTCAAACTGACTGAAACGAAGCGAAGCGGCAAAAGGTTCCACATTTTTACTTACTCGCCTGCCTCTTTGTTTGCTCGCTCGCTCGCTGGAACGAACGTTCCCTCCTCTCGCTCGCTCGCAATAAGAAATACATGACAACAAAACCTCGCCTGCCACAGGTATGGTTGACAATGTACTCACGTTTCTAAAACAAATGCTTTTCTTGCCCATGTATCGATCGTTCTTTGCTTAGTCCATCCCTCGGTGAGTTAGTCAGTCACTCCTCCGCTTGGTTTCCTCTCCTTTTCTTTCGCAAACAAACGAACAAAATAATGCAGAAAGCACACACATCTATCTAGAACAGCTCTACTCACATCCTCACAAAAACTCACCTTCATTTACAATCACTTCTATTCCTCCAAATCTCTCTGCCAACACGCAGGCCACTTCTGTCTGTCTCTCTGTCTGTCTCTCTTTCTTTCCATGGCGTTTTGCTTTCTTTTTCCCTTGCTGCTCTTCTTCTCTCTTCATTCCAGTTCCAGTTCACCCTGTTTAACGGTCAACTCCAAAATCAAGATCAATTCATTAGTCAGTCAGGGGTTAAGGGCAAGATATTTTACATCAGCTTTTCGGGGACGAGCGCGAACGCAGGTCCCCACTACCAGAAATTATACGCTCGAGTTACCCACATTTGGGGTAATCGCAAGGGTCAACCCAGTCCAAGTGCAATGAAAGGGCCTCGCCTTGAGAGGACTGCCTCCTTGATCACAGTACCTCCCGCGTCAGGTAAGTATGCCTTTCAGGCATACGCTTGCCGTGGTAAAACTCTCCCTCACCTATGTCCTTGTGGTACTGCTTTGCACGCTTCAAATCAGCCAGTGTCAGTTGCCGCCTTGGCCCGTCATGTCTTTTTCCGCCTTCCCTTTGGAGCTGCAGGGCTCCTGTGCACAGAAGAGAATGCTATAGTCATTATTTTTCCTTCCATTAAATGTGTCTTCCCCAAAAGGGAAGTGGGCCACACTCGGAGGTAGTGCTATACCGAGGCAACCCGTGGCTGGGACGAGGCAAGCCTCTTTTCCACAGCCCAGTTCCAAAAATCAGTTTAATATATGAGCTACTCAATGAGCAGCGTATCAGATATTAAGCTGATAAGAACAGATACTACACTTGATCTTAGCCAAAAGGCCGAGAAGCGATACCCACCAATACCCTCAATCAAGGGGGTGGTAGAGGGATCCTTCCCACAGTATATGGTGGGTAGTAGCAGGTAGCCCCCAGAAGCCCTTGCGAGTCCCAAAAACGGACCCAGTGGCTCATCGGTTGGTAATCTTCTCATTGTAACTTTAAGACGCCAGCCACATACACTTAACTAACAAGATGGTGTTCTTTAGAATATTTACCAAACTTGATTTATCTCTATACTCCCCCCCCCACCCCACCCCACCCCCAGTGAGATATATTGCCTCAAATCGACGCTTCTCAAGGTGTGCGCAGGCTCTAGGAGATGACGTTTGGGTTAGGGTCTAGGCTACCAAATTTAGGGTTAGGGTAACGATCTTGGGGTTAGGGTTAGGGTAACGATGTTAGGGTTTAGGGTTAGAGTAACGAAATTAGGGCTAGTACAGATCAAACATAACCGATAACCAGCCAAATTTCAGCTGTTTTCCCTTGTCTACGACCATACCACAGGGAAAGCACCGGTTCTCGTCCGATCACCGAAGTTAAGCCCTGTCGGGCGGGGTTAGTACTTGGATGGGTGACCGCCTGGGAATACCCCGTGTTGTAGGCTTCATTTTTTCCTTTGCTTACTCTCTCAACGTTTTATCCGGGTAAACCGCTTCCGATACTCACGGCGTCCCGTAGACGAGTGAGGAGTAAAAGAAAAACTAACATAACAGGCAGGAGAGAAATAAGCTTGTGGCCAAAATCATTTCCCAATGCAAGAGAGCGAGCAAACGAAGGAGCGAGGGCGCGCGCTCGAGATCTCAACACATTGTTGTTGTGACAAATTCCACATTTGTACGTGACATCGAATCATTCGCACGCTCCCACGAATCACAAATAGGAAAACACGCACACTTTTACAGCACTTTCAAGGCCTCAAGACATGTCAAAACATTCCCACGATTAATACAGGCGGATGGATTCAAACTGACTGAAACGAAGCGAAGCGGCAAAAGGTTCCACATTTTTACTTACTCGCCTGCCTCTTTGTTTGCTCGCTCGCTCGCTGGAACGAACGTTCCCTCCTCTCGCTCGCTCGCAATAAGAAATACATGACAACAAAACCTCGCCTGCCACAGGTATGGTTGACAATGTACTCACGTTTCTAAAACAAATGCTTTTCTTGCCCATGTATCGATCGTTCTTTGCTTAGTCCATCCCTCGGTGAGTTAGTCAGTCACTCCTCCGCTTGGTTTCCTCTCCTTTTCTTTCGCAAACAAACGAACAAAATAATGCAGAAAGCACACACATCTATCTAGAACAGCTCTACTCACATCCTCACAAAAACTCACCTTCATTTACAATCACTTCTATTCCTCCAAATCTCTCTGCCAACACGCAGGCCACTTCTGTCTGTCTCTCTGTCTGTCTCTCTTTCTTTCCATGGCGTTTTGCTTTCTTTTTCCCTTGCTGCTCTTCTTCTCTCTTCATTCCAGTTCCAGTTCACCCTGTTTAACGGTCAACTCCAAAATCAAGATCAATTCATTAGTCAGTCAGGGGTTAAGGGCAAGATATTTTACATCAGCTTTTCGGGGACGAGCGCGAACGCAGGTCCCCACTACCAGAAATTATACGCTCGAGTTACCCACATTTGGGGTAATCGCAAGGGTCAACCCAGTCCAAGTGCAATGAAAGGGCCTCGCCTTGAGAGGACTGCCTCCTTGATCACAGTACCTCCCGCGTCAGGTAAGTATGCCTTTCAGGCATACGCTTGCCGTGGTAAAACTCTCCCTCACCTATGTCCTTGTGGTACTGCTTTGCACGCTTCAAATCAGCCAGTGTCAGTTGCCGCCTTGGCCCGTCATGTCTTTTTCCGCCTTCCCTTTGGAGCTGCAGGGCTCCTGTGCACAGAAGAGAATGCTATAGTCATTATTTTTCCTTCCATTAAATGTGTCTTCCCCAAAAGGGAAGTGGGCCACACTCGGAGGTAGTGCTATACCGAGGCAACCCGTGGCTGGGACGAGGCAAGCCTCTTTTCCACAGCCCAGTTCCAAAAATCAGTTTAATATATGAGCTACTCAATGAGCAGCGTATCAGATATTAAGCTGATAAGAACAGATACTACACTTGATCTTAGCCAAAAGGCCGAGAAGCGATACCCACCAATACCCTCAATCAAGGGGGTGGTAGAGGGATCCTTCCCACAGTATATGGTGGGTAGTAGCAGGTAGCCCCCAGAAGCCCTTGCGAGTCCCAAAAACGGACCCAGTGGCTCATCGGTTGGTAATCTTCTCATTGTAACTTTAAGACGCCAGCCACATACACTTAACTAACAAGATGGTGTTCTTTAGAATATTTACCAAACTTGATTTATCTCTATACTCCCCCCCCCACCCCACCCCACCCCCAGTGAGATATATTGCCTCAAATCGACGCTTCTCAAGGTGTGCGCAGGCTCTAGGAGATGACGTTTGGGTTAGGGTCTAGGCTACCAAATTTAGGGTTAGGGTAACGATCTTGGGGTTAGGGTTAGGGTAACGATGTTAGGGTTTAGGGTTAGAGTAACGAAATTAGGGCTAGTACAGATCAAACATAACCGATAACCAGCCAAATTTCAGCTGTTTTCCCTTGTCTACGACCATACCACAGGGAAAGCACCGGTTCTCGTCCGATCACCGAAGTTAAGCCCTGTCGGGCGGGGTTAGTACTTGGATGGGTGACCGCCTGGGAATACCCCGTGTTGTAGGCTTCATTTTTTCCTTTGCTTACTCTCTCAACGTTTTATCCGGGTAAACCGCTTCCGATACTCACGGCGTCCCGTAGACGAGTGAGGAGTAAAAGAAAAACTAACATAACAGGCAGGAGAGAAATAAGCTTGTGGCCAAAATCATTTCCCAATGCAAGAGAGCGAGCAAACGAAGGAGCGAGGGCGCGCGCTCGAGATCTCAACACATTGTTGTTGTGACAAATTCCACATTTGTACGTGACATCGAATCATTCGCACGCTCCCACGAATCACAAATAGGAAAACACGCACACTTTTACAGCACTTTCAAGGCCTCAAGACATGTCAAAACATTCCCACGATTAATACAGGCGGATGGATTCAAACTGACTGAAACGAAGCGAAGCGGCAAAAGGTTCCACATTTTTACTTACTCGCCTGCCTCTTTGTTTGCTCGCTCGCTCGCTGGAACGAACGTTCCCTCCTCTCGCTCGCTCGCAATAAGAAATACATGACAACAAAACCTCGCCTGCCACAGGTATGGTTGACAATGTACTCACGTTTCTAAAACAAATGCTTTTCTTGCCCATGTATCGATCGTTCTTTGCTTAGTCCATCCCTCGGTGAGTTAGTCAGTCACTCCTCCGCTTGGTTTCCTCTCCTTTTCTTTCGCAAACAAACGAACAAAATAATGCAGAAAGCACACACATCTATCTAGAACAGCTCTACTCACATCCTCACAAAAACTCACCTTCATTTACAATCACTTCTATTCCTCCAAATCTCTCTGCCAACACGCAGGCCACTTCTGTCTGTCTCTCTGTCTGTCTCTCTTTCTTTCCATGGCGTTTTGCTTTCTTTTTCCCTTGCTGCTCTTCTTCTCTTCATTCCAGTTCCAGTTCACCCTGTTTAACGGTCAACTCCAAAATCAAGATCAATTCATTAGTCAGTCAGGGGTTAAGGGCAAGATATTTTACATCAGCTTTTCGGGGACGAGCGCGAACGCAGGTCCCCACTACCAGAAATTATACGCTCGAGTTACCCACATTTGGGGTAATCGCAAGGGTCAACCCAGTCCAAGTGCAATGAAAGGGCCTCGCCTTGAGAGGACTGCCTCCTTGATCACAGTACCTCCCGCGTCAGGTAAGTATGCCTTTCAGGCATACGCTTGCCGTGGTAAAACTCTCCCTCACCTATGTCCTTGTGGTACTGCTTTGCACGCTTCAAATCAGCCAGTGTCAGTTGCCGCCTTGGCCCGTCATGTCTTTTTCCGCCTTCCCTTTGGAGCTGCAGGGCTCCTGTGCACAGAAGAGAATGCTATAGTCATTATTTTTCCTTCCATTAAATGTGTCTTCCCCAAAAGGGAAGTGGGCCACACTCGGAGGTAGTGCTATACCGAGGCAACCCGTGGCTGGGACGAGGCAAGCCTCTTTTCCACAGCCCAGTTCCAAAAATCAGTTTAATATATGAGCTACTCAATGAGCAGCGTATCAGATATTAAGCTGATAAGAACAGATACTACACTTGATCTTAGCCAAAAGGCCGAGAAGCGATACCCACCAATACCCTCAATCAAGGGGGTGGTAGAGGGATCCTTCCCACAGTATATGGTGGGTAGTAGCAGGTAGCCCCCAGAAGCCCTTGCGAGTCCCAAAAACGGACCCAGTGGCTCATCGGTTGGTAATCTTCTCATTGTAACTTTAAGACGCCAGCCACATACACTTAACTAACAAGATGGTGTTCTTTAGAATATTTACCAAACTTGATTTATCTCTATACTCCCCCCCCCACCCCACCCCACCCCCAGTGAGATATATTGCCTCAAATCGACGCTTCTCAAGGTGTGCGCAGGCTCTAGGAGATGACGTTTGGGTTAGGGTCTAGGCTACCAAATTTAGGGTTAGGGTAACGATCTTGGGGTTAGGGTTAGGGTAACGATGTTAGGGTTTAGGGTTAGAGTAACGAAATTAGGGCTAGTACAGATCAAACATAACCGATAACCAGCCAAATTTCAGCTGTTTTCCCTTGTCTACGACCATACCACAGGGAAAGCACCGGTTCTCGTCCGATCACCGAAGTTAAGCCCTGTCGGGCGGGGTTAGTACTTGGATGGGTGACCGCCTGGGAATACCCCGTGTTGTAGGCTTCATTTTTTCCTTTGCTTACTCTCTCAACGTTTTATCCGGGTAAACCGCTTCCGATACTCACGGCGTCCCGTAGACGAGTGAGGAGTAAAAGAAAAACTAACATAACAGGCAGGAGAGAAATAAGCTTGTGGCCAAAATCATTTCCCAATGCAAGAGAGCGAGCAAACGAAGGAGCGAGGGCGCGCGCTCGAGATCTCAACACATTGTTGTTGTGACAAATTCCACATTTGTACGTGACATCGAATCATTCGCACGCTCCCACGAATCACAAATAGGAAAACACGCACACTTTTACAGCACTTTCAAGGCCTCAAGACATGTCAAAACATTCCCACGATTAATACAGGCGGATGGATTCAAACTGACTGAAACGAAGCGAAGCGGCAAAAGGTTCCACATTTTTACTTACTCGCCTGCCTCTTTGTTTGCTCGCTCGCTCGCTGGAACGAACGTTCCCTCCTCTCGCTCGCTCGCAATAAGAAATACATGACAACAAAACCTCGCCTGCCACAGGTATGGTTGACAATGTACTCACGTTTCTAAAACAAATGCTTTTCTTGCCCATGTATCGATCGTTCTTTGCTTAGTCCATCCCTCGGTGAGTTAGTCAGTCACTCCTCCGCTTGGTTTCCTCTCCTTTTCTTTCGCAAACAAACGAACAAAATAATGCAGAAAGCACACACATCTATCTAGAACAGCTCTACTCACATCCTCACAAAAACTCACCTTCATTTACAATCACTTCTATTCCTCCAAATCTCTCTGCCAACACGCAGGCCACTTCTGTCTGTCTCTCTGTCTGTCTCTCTTTCTTTCCATGGCGTTTTGCTTTCTTTTTCCCTTGCTGCTCTTCTTCTCTCTTCATTCCAGTTCCAGTTCACCCTGTTTAACGG
The DNA here is from genome assembly GCF_964205215.1 of Stylophora pistillata. NCBI lineage: Eukaryota > Metazoa > Cnidaria > Anthozoa > Scleractinia > Pocilloporidae > Stylophora > Stylophora pistillata. The sequence goes on from NC_142520.1 coordinate 33,322,865, forward strand.
TCAACTCCAAAATCAAGATCAATTCATTAGTCAGTCAGGGGTTAAGGGCAAGATATTTTACATCAGCTTTTCGGGGACGAGCGCGAACGCAGGTCCCCACTACCAGAAATTATACGCTCGAGTTACCCACATTTGGGGTAATCGCAAGGGTCAACCCAGTCCAAGTGCAATGAAAGGGCCTCGCCTTGAGAGGACTGCCTCCTTGATCACAGTACCTCCCGCGTCAGGTAAGTATGCCTTTCAGGCATACGCTTGCCGTGGTAAAACTCTCCCTCACCTATGTCCTTGTGGTACTGCTTTGCACGCTTCAAATCAGCCAGTGTCAGTTGCCGCCTTGGCCCGTCATGTCTTTTTCCGCCTTCCCTTTGGAGCTGCAGGGCTCCTGTGCACAGAAGAGAATGCTATAGTCATTATTTTTCCTTCCATTAAATGTGTCTTCCCCAAAAGGGAAGTGGGCCACACTCGGAGGTAGTGCTATACCGAGGCAACCCGTGGCTGGGACGAGGCAAGCCTCTTTTCCACAGCCCAGTTCCAAAAATCAGTTTAATATATGAGCTACTCAATGAGCAGCGTATCAGATATTAAGCTGATAAGAACAGATACTACACTTGATCTTAGCCAAAAGGCCGAGAAGCGATACCCACCAATACCCTCAATCAAGGGGGTGGTAGAGGGATCCTTCCCACAGTATATGGTGGGTAGTAGCAGGTAGCCCCCAGAAGCCCTTGCGAGTCCCAAAAACGGACCCAGTGGCTCATCGGTTGGTAATCTTCTCATTGTAACTTTAAGACGCCAGCCACATACACTTAACTAACAAGATGGTGTTCTTTAGAATATTTACCAAACTTGATTTATCTCTATACTCCCCCCCCCACCCCACCCCACCCCCAGTGAGATATATTGCCTCAAATCGACGCTTCTCAAGGTGTGCGCAGGCTCTAGGAGATGACGTTTGGGTTAGGGTCTAGGCTACCAAATTTAGGGTTAGGGTAACGATCTTGGGGTTAGGGTTAGGGTAACGATGTTAGGGTTTAGGGTTAGAGTAACGAAATTAGGGCTAGTACAGATCAAACATAACCGATAACCAGCCAAATTTCAGCTGTTTTCCCTTGTCTACGACCATACCACAGGGAAAGCACCGGTTCTCGTCCGATCACCGAAGTTAAGCCCTGTCGGGCGGGGTTAGTACTTGGATGGGTGACCGCCTGGGAATACCCCGTGTTGTAGGCTTCATTTTTTCCTTTGCTTACTCTCTCAACGTTTTATCCGGGTAAACCGCTTCCGATACTCACGGCGTCCCGTAGACGAGTGAGGAGTAAAAGAAAAACTAACATAACAGGCAGGAGAGAAATAAGCTTGTGGCCAAAATCATTTCCCAATGCAAGAGAGCGAGCAAACGAAGGAGCGAGGGCGCGCGCTCGAGATCTCAACACATTGTTGTTGTGACAAATTCCACATTTGTACGTGACATCGAATCATTCGCACGCTCCCACGAATCACAAATAGGAAAACACGCACACTTTTACAGCACTTTCAAGGCCTCAAGACATGTCAAAACATTCCCACGATTAATACAGGCGGATGGATTCAAACTGACTGAAACGAAGCGAAGCGGCAAAAGGTTCCACATTTTTACTTACTCGCCTGCCTCTTTGTTTGCTCGCTCGCTCGCTGGAACGAACGTTCCCTCCTCTCGCTCGCTCGCAATAAGAAATACATGACAACAAAACCTCGCCTGCCACAGGTATGGTTGACAATGTACTCACGTTTCTAAAACAAATGCTTTTCTTGCCCATGTATCGATCGTTCTTTGCTTAGTCCATCCCTCGGTGAGTTAGTCAGTCACTCCTCCGCTTGGTTTCCTCTCCTTTTCTTTCGCAAACAAACGAACAAAATAATGCAGAAAGCACACACATCTATCTAGAACAGCTCTACTCACATCCTCACAAAAACTCACCTTCATTTACAATCACTTCTATTCCTCCAAATCTCTCTGCCAACACGCAGGCCACTTCTGTCTGTCTCTCTGTCTGTCTCTCTTTCTTTCCATGGCGTTTTGCTTTCTTTTTCCCTTGCTGCTCTTCTTCTCTCTTCATTCCAGTTCCAGTTCACCCTGTTTAACGGTCAACTCCAAAATCAAGATCAATTCATTAGTCAGTCAGGGGTTAAGGGCAAGATATTTTACATCAGCTTTTCGGGGACGAGCGCGAACGCAGGTCCCCACTACCAGAAATTATACGCTCGAGTTACCCACATTTGGGGTAATCGCAAGGGTCAACCCAGTCCAAGTGCAATGAAAGGGCCTCGCCTTGAGAGGACTGCCTCCTTGATCACAGTACCTCCCGCGTCAGGTAAGTATGCCTTTCAGGCATACGCTTGCCGTGGTAAAACTCTCCCTCACCTATGTCCTTGTGGTACTGCTTTGCACGCTTCAAATCAGCCAGTGTCAGTTGCCGCCTTGGCCCGTCATGTCTTTTTCCGCCTTCCCTTTGGAGCTGCAGGGCTCCTGTGCACAGAAGAGAATGCTATAGTCATTATTTTTCCTTCCATTAAATGTGTCTTCCCCAAAAGGGAAGTGGGCCACACTCGGAGGTAGTGCTATACCGAGGCAACCCGTGGCTGGGACGAGGCAAGCCTCTTTTCCACAGCCCAGTTCCAAAAATCAGTTTAATATATGAGCTACTCAATGAGCAGCGTATCAGATATTAAGCTGATAAGAACAGATACTACACTTGATCTTAGCCAAAAGGCCGAGAAGCGATACCCACCAATACCCTCAATCAAGGGGGTGGTAGAGGGATCCTTCCCACAGTATATGGTGGGTAGTAGCAGGTAGCCCCCAGAAGCCCTTGCGAGTCCCAAAAACGGACCCAGTGGCTCATCGGTTGGTAATCTTCTCATTGTAACTTTAAGACGCCAGCCACATACACTTAACTAACAAGATGGTGTTCTTTAGAATATTTACCAAACTTGATTTATCTCTATACTCCCCCCCCCACCCCACCCCACCCCCAGTGAGATATATTGCCTCAAATCGACGCTTCTCAAGGTGTGCGCAGGCTCTAGGAGATGACGTTTGGGTTAGGGTCTAGGCTACCAAATTTAGGGTTAGGGTAACGATCTTGGGGTTAGGGTTAGGGTAACGATGTTAGGGTTTAGGGTTAGAGTAACGAAATTAGGGCTAGTACAGATCAAACATAACCGATAACCAGCCAAATTTCAGCTGTTTTCCCTTGTCTACGACCATACCACAGGGAAAGCACCGGTTCTCGTCCGATCACCGAAGTTAAGCCCTGTCGGGCGGGGTTAGTACTTGGATGGGTGACCGCCTGGGAATACCCCGTGTTGTAGGCTTCATTTTTTCCTTTGCTTACTCTCTCAACGTTTTATCCGGGTAAACCGCTTCCGATACTCACGGCGTCCCGTAGACGAGTGAGGAGTAAAAGAAAAACTAACATAACAGGCAGGAGAGAAATAAGCTTGTGGCCAAAATCATTTCCCAATGCAAGAGAGCGAGCAAACGAAGGAGCGAGGGCGCGCGCTCGAGATCTCAACACATTGTTGTTGTGACAAATTCCACATTTGTACGTGACATCGAATCATTCGCACGCTCCCACGAATCACAAATAGGAAAACACGCACACTTTTACAGCACTTTCAAGGCCTCAAGACATGTCAAAACATTCCCACGATTAATACAGGCGGATGGATTCAAACTGACTGAAACGAAGCGAAGCGGCAAAAGGTTCCACATTTTTACTTACTCGCCTGCCTCTTTGTTTGCTCGCTCGCTCGCTGGAACGAACGTTCCCTCCTCTCGCTCGCTCGCAATAAGAAATACATGACAACAAAACCTCGCCTGCCACAGGTATGGTTGACAATGTACTCACGTTTCTAAAACAAATGCTTTTCTTGCCCATGTATCGATCGTTCTTTGCTTAGTCCATCCCTCGGTGAGTTAGTCAGTCACTCCTCCGCTTGGTTTCCTCTCCTTTTCTTTCGCAAACAAACGAACAAAATAATGCAGAAAGCACACACATCTATCTAGAACAGCTCTACTCACATCCTCACAAAAACTCACCTTCATTTACAATCACTTCTATTCCTCCAAATCTCTCTGCCAACACGCAGGCCACTTCTGTCTGTCTCTCTGTCTGTCTCTCTTTCTTTCCATGGCGTTTTGCTTTCTTTTTCCCTTGCTGCTCTTCTTCTCTCTTCATTCCAGTTCCAGTTCACCCTGTTTAACGGTCAACTCCAAAATCAAGATCAATTCATTAGTCAGTCAGGGGTTAAGGGCAAGATATTTTACATCAGCTTTTCGGGGACGAGCGCGAACGCAGGTCCCCACTACCAGAAATTATACGCTCGAGTTACCCACATTTGGGGTAATCGCAAGGGTCAACCCAGTCCAAGTGCAATGAAAGGGCCTCGCCTTGAGAGGACTGCCTCCTTGATCACAGTACCTCCCGCGTCAGGTAAGTATGCCTTTCAGGCATACGCTTGCCGTGGTAAAACTCTCCCTCACCTATGTCCTTGTGGTACTGCTTTGCACGCTTCAAATCAGCCAGTGTCAGTTGCCGCCTTGGCCCGTCATGTCTTTTTCCGCCTTCCCTTTGGAGCTGCAGGGCTCCTGTGCACAGAAGAGAATGCTATAGTCATTATTTTTCCTTCCATTAAATGTGTCTTCCCCAAAAGGGAAGTGGGCCACACTCGGAGGTAGTGCTATACCGAGGCAACCCGTGGCTGGGACGAGGCAAGCCTCTTTTCCACAGCCCAGTTCCAAAAATCAGTTTAATATATGAGCTACTCAATGAGCAGCGTATCAGATATTAAGCTGATAAGAACAGATACTACACTTGATCTTAGCCAAAAGGCCGAGAAGCGATACCCACCAATACCCTCAATCAAGGGGGTGGTAGAGGGATCCTTCCCACAGTATATGGTGGGTAGTAGCAGGTAGCCCCCAGAAGCCCTTGCGAGTCCCAAAAACGGACCCAGTGGCTCATCGGTTGGTAATCTTCTCATTGTAACTTTAAGACGCCAGCCACATACACTTAACTAACAAGATGGTGTTCTTTAGAATATTTACCAAACTTGATTTATCTCTATACTCCCCCCCCACCCCACCCCACCCCCAGTGAGATATATTGCCTCAAATCGACGCTTCTCAAGGTGTGCGCAGGCTCTAGGAGATGACGTTTGGGTTAGGGTCTAGGCTACCAAATTTAGGGTTAGGGTAACGATCTTGGGGTTAGGGTTAGGGTAACGATGTTAGGGTTTAGGGTTAGAGTAACGAAATTAGGGCTAGTACAGATCAAACATAACCGATAACCAGCCAAATTTCAGCTGTTTTCCCTTGTCTACGACCATACCACAGGGAAAGCACCGGTTCTCGTCCGATCACCGAAGTTAAGCCCTGTCGGGCGGGGTTAGTACTTGGATGGGTGACCGCCTGGGAATACCCCGTGTTGTAGGCTTCATTTTTTCCTTTGCTTACTCTCTCAACGTTTTATCCGGGTAAACCGCTTCCGATACTCACGGCGTCCCGTAGACGAGTGAGGAGTAAAAGAAAAACTAACATAACAGGCAGGAGAGAAATAAGCTTGTGGCCAAAATCATTTCCCAATGCAAGAGAGCGAGCAAACGAAGGAGCGAGGGCGCGCGCTCGAGATCTCAACACATTGTTGTTGTGACAAATTCCACATTTGTACGTGACATCGAATCATTCGCACGCTCCCACGAATCACAAATAGGAAAACACGCACACTTTTACAGCACTTTCAAGGCCTCAAGACATGTCAAAACATTCCCACGATTAATACAGGCGGATGGATTCAAACTGACTGAAACGAAGCGAAGCGGCAAAAGGTTCCACATTTTTACTTACTCGCCTGCCTCTTTGTTTGCTCGCTCGCTCGCTGGAACGAACGTTCCCTCCTCTCGCTCGCTCGCAATAAGAAATACATGACAACAAAACCTCGCCTGCCACAGGTATGGTTGACAATGTACTCACGTTTCTAAAACAAATGCTTTTCTTGCCCATGTATCGATCGTTCTTTGCTTAGTCCATCCCTCGGTGAGTTAGTCAGTCACTCCTCCGCTTGGTTTCCTCTCCTTTTCTTTCGCAAACAAACGAACAAAATAATGCAGAAAGCACACACATCTATCTAGAACAGCTCTACTCACATCCTCACAAAAACTCACCTTCATTTACAATCACTTCTATTCCTCCAAATCTCTCTGCCAACACGCAGGCCACTTCTGTCTGTCTCTCTGTCTGTCTCTCTTTCTTTCCATGGCGTTTTGCTTTCTTTTTCCCTTGCTGCTCTTCTTCTCTCTTCATTCCAGTTCCAGTTCACCCTGTTTAACGGTCAACTCCAAAATCAAGATCAATTCATTAGTCAGTCAGGGGTTAAGGGCAAGATATTTTACATCAGCTTTTCGGGGACGAGCGCGAACGCAGGTCCCCACTACCAGAAATTATACGCTCGAGTTACCCACATTTGGGGTAATCGCAAGGGTCAACCCAGTCCAAGTGCAATGAAAGGGCCTCGCCTTGAGAGGACTGCCTCCTTGATCACAGTACCTCCCGCGTCAGGTAAGTATGCCTTTCAGGCATACGCTTGCCGTGGTAAAACTCTCCCTCACCTATGTCCTTGTGGTACTGCTTTGCACGCTTCAAATCAGCCAGTGTCAGTTGCCGCCTTGGCCCGTCATGTCTTTTTCCGCCTTCCCTTTGGAGCTGCAGGGCTCCTGTGCACAGAAGAGAATGCTATAGTCATTATTTTTCCTTCCATTAAATGTGTCTTCCCCAAAAGGGAAGTGGGCCACACTCGGAGGTAGTGCTATACCGAGGCAACCCGTGGCTGGGACGAGGCAAGCCTCTTTTCCACAGCCCAGTTCCAAAAATCAGTTTAATATATGAGCTACTCAATGAGCAGCGTATCAGATATTAAGCTGATAAGAACAGATACTACACTTGATCTTAGCCAAAAGGCCGAGAAGCGATACCCACCAATACCCTCAATCAAGGGGGTGGTAGAGGGATCCTTCCCACAGTATATGGTGGGTAGTAGCAGGTAGCCCCCAGAAGCCCTTGCGAGTCCCAAAAACGGACCCAGTGGCTCATCGGTTGGTAATCTTCTCATTGTAACTTTAAGACGCCAGCCACATACACTTAACTAACAAGATGGTGTTCTTTAGAATATTTACCAAACTTGATTTATCTCTATACTCCCCCCCCCACCCCACCCCACCCCCAGTGAGATATATTGCCTCAAATCGACGCTTCTCAAGGTGTGCGCAGGCTCTAGGAGATGACGTTTGGGTTAGGGTCTAGGCTACCAAATTTAGGGTTAGGGTAACGATCTTGGGGTTAGGGTTAGGGTAACGATGTTAGGGTTTAGGGTTAGAGTAACGAAATTAGGGCTAGTACAGATCAAACATAACCGATAACCAGCCAAATTTCAGCTGTTTTCCCTTGTCTACGACCATACCACAGGGAAAGCACCGGTTCTCGTCCGATCACCGAAGTTAAGCCCTGTCGGGCGGGGTTAGTACTTGGATGGGTGACCGCCTGGGAATACCCCGTGTTGTAGGCTTCATTTTTTCCTTTGCTTACTCTCTCAACGTTTTATCCGGGTAAACCGCTTCCGATACTCACGGCGTCCCGTAGACGAGTGAGGAGTAAAAGAAAAACTAACATAACAGGCAGGAGAGAAATAAGCTTGTGGCCAAAATCATTTCCCAATGCAAGAGAGCGAGCAAACGAAGGAGCGAGGGCGCGCGCTCGAGATCTCAACACATTGTTGTTGTGACAAATTCCACATTTGTACGTGACATCGAATCATTCGCACGCTCCCACGAATCACAAATAGGAAAACACGCACACTTTTACAGCACTTTCAAGGCCTCAAGACATGTCAAAACATTCCCACGATTAATACAGGCGGATGGATTCAAACTGACTGAAACGAAGCGAAGCGGCAAAAGGTTCCACATTTTTACTTACTCGCCTGCCTCTTTGTTTGCTCGCTCGCTCGCTGGAACGAACGTTCCCTCCTCTCGCTCGCTCGCAATAAGAAATACATGACAACAAAACCTCGCCTGCCACAGGTATGGTTGACAATGTACTCACGTTTCTAAAACAAATGCTTTTCTTGCCCATGTATCGATCGTTCTTTGCTTAGTCCATCCCTCGGTGAGTTAGTCAGTCACTCCTCCGCTTGGTTTCCTCTCCTTTTCTTTCGCAAACAAACGAACAAAATAATGCAGAAAGCACACACATCTATCTAGAACAGCTCTACTCACATCCTCACAAAAACTCACCTTCATTTACAATCACTTCTATTCCTCCAAATCTCTCTGCCAACACGCAGGCCACTTCTGTCTGTCTCTCTGTCTGTCTCTCTTTCTTTCCATGGCGTTTTGCTTTCTTTTTCCCTTGCTGCTCTTCTTCTCTCTTCATTCCAGTTCCAGTTCACCCTGTTTAACGGTCAACTCCAAAATCAAGATCAATTCATTAGTCAGTCAGGGGTTAAGGGCAAGATATTTTACATCAGCTTTTCGGGGACGAGCGCGAACGCAGGTCCCCACTACCAGAAATTATACGCTCGAGTTACCCACATTTGGGGTAATCGCAAGGGTCAACCCAGTCCAAGTGCAATGAAAGGGCCTCGCCTTGAGAGGACTGCCTCCTTGATCACAGTACCTCCCGCGTCAGGTAAGTATGCCTTTCAGGCATACGCTTGCCGTGGTAAAACTCTCCCTCACCTATGTCCTTGTGGTACTGCTTTGCACGCTTCAAATCAGCCAGTGTCAGTTGCCGCCTTGGCCCGTCATGTCTTTTTCCGCCTTCCCTTTGGAGCTGCAGGGCTCCTGTGCACAGAAGAGAATGCTATAGTCATTATTTTTCCTTCCATTAAATGTGTCTTCCCCAAAAGGGAAGTGGGCCACACTCGGAGGTAGTGCTATACCGAGGCAACCCGTGGCTGGGACGAGGCAAGCCTCTTTTCCACAGCCCAGTTCCAAAAATCAGTTTAATATATGAGCTACTCAATGAGCAGCGTATCAGATATTAAGCTGATAAGAACAGATACTACACTTGATCTTAGCCAAAAGGCCGAGAAGCGATACCCACCAATACCCTCAATCAAGGGGGTGGTAGAGGGATCCTTCCCACAGTATATGGTGGGTAGTAGCAGGTAGCCCCCAGAAGCCCTTGCGAGTCCCAAAAACGGACCCAGTGGCTCATCGGTTGGTAATCTTCTCATTGTAACTTTAAGACGCCAGCCACATACACTTAACTAACAAGATGGTGTTCTTTAGAATATTTACCAAACTTGATTTATCTCTATACTCCCCCCCCCACCCCACCCCACCCCCAGTGAGATATATTGCCTCAAATCGACGCTTCTCAAGGTGTGCGCAGGCTCTAGGAGATGACGTTTGGGTTAGGGTCTAGGCTACCAAATTTAGGGTTAGGGTAACGATCTTGGGGTTAGGGTTAGGGTAACGATGTTAGGGTTTAGGGTTAGAGTAACGAAATTAGGGCTAGTACAGATCAAACATAACCGATAACCAGCCAAATTTCAGCTGTTTTCCCTTGTCTACGACCATACCACAGGGAAAGCACCGGTTCTCGTCCGATCACCGAAGTTAAGCCCTGTCGGGCGGGGTTAGTACTTGGATGGGTGACCGCCTGGGAATACCCCGTGTTGTAGGCTTCATTTTTTCCTTTGCTTACTCTCTCAACGTTTTATCCGGGTAAACCGCTTCCGATACTCACGGCGTCCCGTAGACGAGTGAGGAGTAAAAGAAAAACTAACATAACAGGCAGGAGAGAAATAAGCTTGTGGCCAAAATCATTTCCCAATGCAAGAGAGCGAGCAAACGAAGGAGCGAGGGCGCGCGCTCGAGATCTCAACACATTGTTGTTGTGACAAATTCCACATTTGTACGTGACATCGAATCATTCGCACGCTCCCACGAATCACAAATAGGAAAACACGCACACTTTTACAGCACTTTCAAGGCCTCAAGACATGTCAAAACATTCCCACGATTAATACAGGCGGATGGATTCAAACTGACTGAAACGAAGCGAAGCGGCAAAAGGTTCCACATTTTTACTTACTCGCCTGCCTCTTTGTTTGCTCGCTCGCTCGCTGGAACGAACGTTCCCTCCTCTCGCTCGCTCGCAATAAGAAATACATGACAACAAAACCTCGCCTGCCACAGGTATGGTTGACAATGTACTCACGTTTCTAAAACAAATGCTTTTCTTGCCCATGTATCGATCGTTCTTTGCTTAGTCCATCCCTCGGTGAGTTAGTCAGTCACTCCTCCGCTTGGTTTCCTCTCCTTTTCTTTCGCAAACAAACGAACAAAATAATGCAGAAAGCACACACATCTATCTAGAACAGCTCTACTCACATCCTCACAAAAACTCACCTTCATTTACAATCACTTCTATTCCTCCAAATCTCTCTGCCAACACGCAGGCCACTTCTGTCTGTCTCTCTGTCTGTCTCTCTTTCTTTCCATGGCGTTTTGCTTTCTTTTTCCCTTGCTGCTCTTCTTCTCTCTTCATTCCAGTTCCAGTTCACCCTGTTTAACGGTCAACTCCAAAATCAAGATCAATTCATTAGTCAGTCAGGGGTTAAGGGCAAGATATTTTACATCAGCTTTTCGGGGACGAGCGCGAACGCAGGTCCCCACTACCAGAAATTATACGCTCGAGTTACCCACATTTGGGGTAATCGCAAGGGTCAACCCAGTCCAAGTGCAATGAAAGGGCCTCGCCTTGAGAGGACTGCCTCCTTGATCACAGTACCTCCCGCGTCAGGTAAGTATGCCTTTCAGGCATACGCTTGCCGTGGTAAAACTCTCCCTCACCTATGTCCTTGTGGTACTGCTTTGCACGCTTCAAATCAGCCAGTGTCAGTTGCCGCCTTGGCCCGTCATGTCTTTTTCCGCCTTCCCTTTGGAGCTGCAGGGCTCCTGTGCACAGAAGAGAATGCTATAGTCATTATTTTTCCTTCCATTAAATGTGTCTTCCCCAAAAGGGAAGTGGGCCACACTCGGAGGTAGTGCTATACCGAGGCAACCCGTGGCTGGGACGAGGCAAGCCTCTTTTCCACAGCCCAGTTCCAAAAATCAGTTTAATATATGAGCTACTCAATGAGCAGCGTATCAGATATTAAGCTGATAAGAACAGATACTACACTTGATCTTAGCCAAAAGGCCGAGAAGCGATACCCACCAATACCCTCAATCAAGGGGGTGGTAGAGGGATCCTTCCCACAGTATATGGTGGGTAGTAGCAGGTAGCCCCCAGAAGCCCTTGCGAGTCCCAAAAACGGACCCAGTGGCTCATCGGTTGGTAATCTTCTCATTGTAACTTTAAGACGCCAGCCACATACACTTAACTAACAAGATGGTGTTCTTTAGAATATTTACCAAACTTGATTTATCTCTATACTCCCCCCCCCACCCCACCCCACCCCCAGTGAGATATATTGCCTCAAATCGACGCTTCTCAAGGTGTGCGCAGGCTCTAGGAGATGACGTTTGGGTTAGGGTCTAGGCTACCAAATTTAGGGTTAGGGTAACGATCTTGGGGTTAGGGTTAGGGTAACGATGTTAGGGTTTAGGGTTAGAGTAACGAAATTAGGGCTAGTACAGATCAAACATAACCGATAACCAGCCAAATTTCAGCTGTTTTCCCTTGTCTACGACCATACCACAGGGAAAGCACCGGTTCTCGTCCGATCACCGAAGTTAAGCCCTGTCGGGCGGGGTTAGTACTTGGATGGGTGACCGCCTGGGAATACCCCGTGTTGTAGGCTTCATTTTTTCCTTTGCTTACTCTCTCAACGTTTTATCCGGGTAAACCGCTTCCGATACTCACGGCGTCCCGTAGACGAGTGAGGAGTAAAAGAAAAACTAACATAACAGGCAGGAGAGAAATAAGCTTGTGGCCAAAATCATTTCCCAATGCAAGAGAGCGAGCAAACGAAGGAGCGAGGGCGCGCGCTCGAGATCTCAACACATTGTTGTTGTGACAAATTCCACATTTGTACGTGACATCGAATCATTCGCACGCTCCCACGAATCACAAATAGGAAAACACGCACACTTTTACAGCACTTTCAAGGCCTCAAGACATGTCAAAACATTCCCACGATTAATACAGGCGGATGGATTCAAACTGACTGAAACGAAGCGAAGCGGCAAAAGGTTCCACATTTTTACTTACTCGCCTGCCTCTTTGTTTGCTCGCTCGCTCGCTGGAACGAACGTTCCCTCCTCTCGCTCGCTCGCAATAAGAAATACATGACAACAAAACCTCGCCTGCCACAGGTATGGTTGACAATGTACTCACGTTTCTAAAACAAATGCTTTTCTTGCCCATGTATCGATCGTTCTTTGCTTAGTCCATCCCTCGGTGAGTTAGTCAGTCACTCCTCCGCTTGGTTTCCTCTCCTTTTCTTTCGCAAACAAACGAACAAAATAATGCAGAAAGCACACACATCTATCTAGAACAGCTCTACTCACATCCTCACAAAAACTCACCTTCATTTACAATCACTTCTATTCCTCCAAATCTCTCTGCCAACACGCAGGCCACTTCTGTCTGTCTCTCTGTCTGTCTCTCTTTCTTTCCATGGCGTTTTGCTTTCTTTTTCCCTTGCTGCTCTTCTTCTCTCTTCATTCCAGTTCCAGTTCACCCTGTTTAACGGTCAACTCCAAAATCAAGATCAATTCATTAGTCAGTCAGGGGTTAAGGGCAAGATATTTTACATCAGCTTTTCGGGGACGAGCGCGAACGCAGGTCCCCACTACCAGAAATTATACGCTCGAGTTACCCACATTTGGGGTAATCGCAAGGGTCAACCCAGTCCAAGTGCAATGAAAGGGCCTCGCCTTGAGAGGACTGCCTCCTTGATCACAGTACCTCCCGCGTCAGGTAAGTATGCCTTTCAGGCATACGCTTGCCGTGGTAAAACTCTCCCTCACCTATGTCCTTGTGGTACTGCTTTGCACGCTTCAAATCAGCCAGTGTCAGTTGCCGCCTTGGCCCGTCATGTCTTTTTCCGCCTTCCCTTTGGAGCTGCAGGGCTCCTGTGCACAGAAGAGAATGCTATAGTCATTATTTTTCCTTCCATTAAATGTGTCTTCCCCAAAAGGGAAGTGGGCCACACTCGGAGGTAGTGCTATACCGAGGCAACCCGTGGCTGGGACGAGGCAAGCCTCTTTTCCACAGCCCAGTTCCAAAAATCAGTTTAATATATGAGCTACTCAATGAGCAGCGTATCAGATATTAAGCTGATAAGAACAGATACTACACTTGATCTTAGCCAAAAGGCCGAGAAGCGATACCCACCAATACCCTCAATCAAGGG
>NC_142520.1:33336470-33382388 GCF_964205215.1 Stylophora pistillata
CAGGAGCCCTGCAGCTCCAAAGGGAAGGCGGAAAAAGACATGACGGGCCAAGGCGGCAACTGACACTGGCTGATTTGAAGCGTGCAAAGCAGTACCACAGGACATAGGTGAGGGAGAGTTTTACCACGGCAAGCGTATGCCTGAAAGGCATACTTACCTGACGCGGGAGGTACTGTGATCAAGGAGGCAGTCCTCTCAAGGCGAGGCCCTTTCATTGCACTTGGACTGGGTTGACCCTTGCGATTACCCCAAATGTGGGTAACTCGAGCGTATAATTTCTGGTAGTGGGGACCTGCGTTCGCGCTCGTCCCCGAAAAGCTGATGTAAAATATCTTGCCCTTAACCCCTGACTGACTAATGAATTGATCTTGATTTTGGAGTTGACCGTTAAACAGGGTGAACTGGAACTGGAATGAAGAGAGAAGAAGAGCAGCAAGGGAAAAAGAAAGCAAAACGCCATGGAAAGAAAGAGAGACAGACAGAGAGACAGACAGAAGTGGCCTGCGTGTTGGCAGAGAGATTTGGAGGAATAGAAGTGATTGTAAATGAAGGTGAGTTTTTGTGAGGATGTGAGTAGAGCTGTTCTAGATAGATGTGTGTGCTTTCTGCATTATTTTGTTCGTTTGTTTGCGAAAGAAAAGGAGAGGAAACCAAGCGGAGGAGTGACTGACTAACTCACCGAGGGATGGACTAAGCAAAGAACGATCGATACATGGGCAAGAAAAGCATTTGTTTTAGAAACGTGAGTACATTGTCAACCATACCTGTGGCAGGCGAGGTTTTGTTGTCATGTATTTCTTATTGCGAGCGAGCGAGAGGAGGGAACGTTCGTTCCAGCGAGCGAGCGAGCAAACAAAGAGGCAGGCGAGTAAGTAAAAATGTGGAACCTTTTGCCGCTTCGCTTCGTTTCAGTCAGTTTGAATCCATCCGCCTGTATTAATCGTGGGAATGTTTTGACATGTCTTGAGGCCTTGAAAGTGCTGTAAAAGTGTGCGTGTTTTCCTATTTGTGATTCGTGGGAGCGTGCGAATGATTCGATGTCACGTACAAATGTGGAATTTGTCACAACCAACAATGTGTTGAGATCTCGAGCGCGCGCCCTCGCTCCTTCGTTTGCTCGCTCTCTTGCATTGGGAAATGATTTTGGCCACAAGCTTATTTCTCTCCTGCCTGTTATGTTAGTTTTTCTTTTACTCCTCACTCGTCTACGGGACGCCGTGAGTATCGGAAGCGGTTTACCCGGATAAAACGTTGAGAGAGTAAGCAAAGGAAAAAATGAAGCCTACAACACGGGGTATTCCCAGGCGGTCACCCATCCAAGTACTAACCCCGCCCGACAGGGCTTAACTTCGGTGATCGGACGAGAACCGGTGCTTTCCCTGTGGTATGGTCGTAGACAAGGGAAAACAGCTGAAATTTGGCTGGTTATCGGTTATGTTTGATCTGTACTAGCCCTAATTTCGTTACTCTAACCCTAAACCCTAACATCGTTACCCTAACCCTAACCCCAAGATCGTTACCCTAACCCTAAATTTGGTAGCCTAGACCCTAACCCAAACGTCATCTCCTAGAGCCTGCGCACACCTTGAGAAGCGTCGATTTGAGGCAATATATCTCACTGGGGGTGGGGTGGGGTGGGGGGGGGAGTATAGAGATAAATCAAGTTTGGTAAATATTCTAAAGAACACCATCTTGTTAGTTAAGTGTATGTGGCTGGCGTCTTAAAGTTACAATGAGAAGATTACCAACCGATGAGCCACTGGGTCCGTTTTTGGGACTCGCAAGGGCTTCTGGGGGCTACCTGCTACTACCCACCATATACTGTGGGAAGGATCCCTCTACCACCCCCTTGATTGAGGGTATTGGTGGGTATCGCTTCTCGGCCTTTTGGCTAAGATCAAGTGTAGTATCTGTTCTTATCAGCTTAATATCTGATACGCTGCTCATTGAGTAGCTCATATATTAAACTGATTTTTGGAACTGGGCTGTGGAAAAGAGGCTTGCCTCGTCCCAGCCACGGGTTGCCTCGGTATAGCACTACCTCCGAGTGTGGCCCACTTCCCTTTTGGGGAAGACACATTTAATGGAAGGAAAAATAATGACTATAGCATTCTCTTCTGTGCACAGGAGCCCTGCAGCTCCAAAGGGAAGGCGGAAAAAGACATGACGGGCCAAGGCGGCAACTGACACTGGCTGATTTGAAGCGTGCAAAGCAGTACCACAAGGACATAGGTGAGGGAGAGTTTTACCACGGCAAGCGTATGCCTGAAAGGCATACTTACCTGACGCGGGAGGTACTGTGATCAAGGAGGCAGTCCTCTCAAGGCGAGGCCCTTTCATTGCACTTGGACTGGGTTGACCCTTGCGATTACCCCAAATGTGGGTAACTCGAGCGTATAATTTCTGGTAGTGGGGACCTGCGTTCGCGCTCGTCCCCGAAAAGCTGATGTAAAATATCTTGCCCTTAACCCCTGACTGACTAATGAATTGATCTTGATTTTGGAGTTGACCGTTAAACAGGGTGAACTGGAACTGGAATGAAGAGAGAAGAAGAGCAGCAAGGGAAAAAGAAAGCAAAACGCCATGGAAAGAAAGAGAGACAGACAGAGAGACAGACAGAAGTGGCCTGCGTGTTGGCAGAGAGATTTGGAGGAATAGAAGTGATTGTAAATGAAGGTGAGTTTTTGTGAGGATGTGAGTAGAGCTGTTCTAGATAGATGTGTGTGCTTTCTGCATTATTTTGTTCGTTTGTTTGCGAAAGAAAAGGAGAGGAAACCAAGCGGAGGAGTGACTGACTAACTCACCGAGGGATGGACTAAGCAAAGAACGATCGATACATGGGCAAGAAAAGCATTTGTTTTAGAAACGTGAGTACATTGTCAACCATACCTGTGGCAGGCGAGGTTTTGTTGTCATGTATTTCTTATTGCGAGCGAGCGAGAGGAGGGAACGTTCGTTCCAGCGAGCGAGCGAGCAAACAAAGAGGCAGGCGAGTAAGTAAAAATGTGGAACCTTTTGCCGCTTCGCTTCGTTTCAGTCAGTTTGAATCCATCCGCCTGTATTAATCGTGGGAATGTTTTGACATGTCTTGAGGCCTTGAAAGTGCTGTAAAAGTGTGCGTGTTTTCCTATTTGTGATTCGTGGGAGCGTGCGAATGATTCGATGTCACGTACAAATGTGGAATTTGTCACAACAACAATGTGTTGAGATCTCGAGCGCGCGCCCTCGCTCCTTCGTTTGCTCGCTCTCTTGCATTGGGAAATGA
Organism: Stylophora pistillata; assembly: GCF_964205215.1. Taxonomy (NCBI): domain Eukaryota; kingdom Metazoa; phylum Cnidaria; class Anthozoa; order Scleractinia; family Pocilloporidae; genus Stylophora; species Stylophora pistillata. The sequence goes on from NC_142520.1 coordinate 33,339,736, forward strand.
TTTTGGCCACAAGCTTATTTCTCTCCTGCCTGTTATGTTAGTTTTTCTTTTACTCCTCACTCGTCTACGGGACGCCGTGAGTATCGGAAGCGGTTTACCCGGATAAAACGTTGAGAGAGTAAGCAAAGGAAAAAATGAAGCCTACAACACGGGGTATTCCCAGGCGGTCACCCATCCAAGTACTAACCCCGCCCGACAGGGCTTAACTTCGGTGATCGGACGAGAACCGGTGCTTTCCCTGTGGTATGGTCGTAGACAAGGGAAAACAGCTGAAATTTGGCTGGTTATCGGTTATGTTTGATCTGTACTAGCCCTAATTTCGTTACTCTAACCCTAAACCCTAACATCGTTACCCTAACCCTAACCCCAAGATCGTTACCCTAACCCTAAATTTGGTAGCCTAGACCCTAACCCAAACGTCATCTCCTAGAGCCTGCGCACACCTTGAGAAGCGTCGATTTGAGGCAATATATCTCACTGGGGGTGGGGTGGGGTGGGGGGGGGAGTATAGAGATAAATCAAGTTTGGTAAATATTCTAAAGAACACCATCTTGTTAGTTAAGTGTATGTGGCTGGCGTCTTAAAGTTACAATGAGAAGATTACCAACCGATGAGCCACTGGGTCCGTTTTTGGGACTCGCAAGGGCTTCTGGGGGCTACCTGCTACTACCCACCATATACTGTGGGAAGGATCCCTCTACCACCCCCTTGATTGAGGGTATTGGTGGGTATCGCTTCTCGGCCTTTTGGCTAAGATCAAGTGTAGTATCTGTTCTTATCAGCTTAATATCTGATACGCTGCTCATTGAGTAGCTCATATATTAAACTGATTTTTGGAACTGGGCTGTGGAAAAGAGGCTTGCCTCGTCCCAGCCACGGGTTGCCTCGGTATAGCACTACCTCCGAGTGTGGCCCACTTCCCTTTTGGGGAAGACACATTTAATGGAAGGAAAAATAATGACTATAGCATTCTCTTCTGTGCACAGGAGCCCTGCAGCTCCAAAGGGAAGGCGGAAAAAGACATGACGGGCCAAGGCGGCAACTGACACTGGCTGATTTGAAGCGTGCAAAGCAGTACCACAAGGACATAGGTGAGGGAGAGTTTTACCACGGCAAGCGTATGCCTGAAAGGCATACTTACCTGACGCGGGAGGTACTGTGATCAAGGAGGCAGTCCTCTCAAGGCGAGGCCCTTTCATTGCACTTGGACTGGGTTGACCCTTGCGATTACCCCAAATGTGGGTAACTCGAGCGTATAATTTCTGGTAGTGGGGACCTGCGTTCGCGCTCGTCCCCGAAAAGCTGATGTAAAATATCTTGCCCTTAACCCCTGACTGACTAATGAATTGATCTTGATTTTGGAGTTGACCGTTAAACAGGGTGAACTGGAACTGGAATGAAGAGAGAAGAAGAGCAGCAAGGGAAAAAGAAAGCAAAACGCCATGGAAAGAAAGAGAGACAGACAGAGAGACAGACAGAAGTGGCCTGCGTGTTGGCAGAGAGATTTGGAGGAATAGAAGTGATTGTAAATGAAGGTGAGTTTTTGTGAGGATGTGAGTAGAGCTGTTCTAGATAGATGTGTGTGCTTTCTGCATTATTTTGTTCGTTTGTTTGCGAAAGAAAAGGAGAGGAAACCAAGCGGAGGAGTGACTGACTAACTCACCGAGGGATGGACTAAGCAAAGAACGATCGATACATGGGCAAGAAAAGCATTTGTTTTAGAAACGTGAGTACATTGTCAACCATACCTGTGGCAGGCGAGGTTTTGTTGTCATGTATTTCTTATTGCGAGCGAGCGAGAGGAGGGAACGTTCGTTCCAGCGAGCGAGCGAGCAAACAAAGAGGCAGGCGAGTAAGTAAAAATGTGGAACCTTTTGCCGCTTCGCTTCGTTTCAGTCAGTTTGAATCCATCCGCCTGTATTAATCGTGGGAATGTTTTGACATGTCTTGAGGCCTTGAAAGTGCTGTAAAAGTGTGCGTGTTTTCCTATTTGTGATTCGTGGGAGCGTGCGAATGATTCGATGTCACGTACAAATGTGGAATTTGTCACAACAACAATGTGTTGAGATCTCGAGCGCGCGCCCTCGCTCCTTCGTTTGCTCGCTCTCTTGCATTGGGAAATGATTTTGGCCACAAGCTTATTTCTCTCCTGCCTGTTATGTTAGTTTTTCTTTTACTCCTCACTCGTCTACGGGACGCCGTGAGTATCGGAAGCGGTTTACCCGGATAAAACGTTGAGAGAGTAAGCAAAGGAAAAAATGAAGCCTACAACACGGGGTATTCCCAGGCGGTCACCCATCCAAGTACTAACCCCGCCCGACAGGGCTTAACTTCGGTGATCGGACGAGAACCGGTGCTTTCCCTGTGGTATGGTCGTAGACAAGGGAAAACAGCTGAAATTTGGCTGGTTATCGGTTATGTTTGATCTGTACTAGCCCTAATTTCGTTACTCTAACCCTAAACCCTAACATCGTTACCCTAACCCTAACCCCAAGATCGTTACCCTAACCCTAAATTTGGTAGCCTAGACCCTAACCCAAACGTCATCTCCTAGAGCCTGCGCACACCTTGAGAAGCGTCGATTTGAGGCAATATATCTCACTGGGGGTGGGGTGGGGTGGGGGGGGGAGTATAGAGATAAATCAAGTTTGGTAAATATTCTAAAGAACACCATCTTGTTAGTTAAGTGTATGTGGCTGGCGTCTTAAAGTTACAATGAGAAGATTACCAACCGATGAGCCACTGGGTCCGTTTTTGGGACTCGCAAGGGCTTCTGGGGGCTACCTGCTACTACCCACCATATACTGTGGGAAGGATCCCTCTACCACCCCCTTGATTGAGGGTATTGGTGGGTATCGCTTCTCGGCCTTTTGGCTAAGATCAAGTGTAGTATCTGTTCTTATCAGCTTAATATCTGATACGCTGCTCATTGAGTAGCTCATATATTAAACTGATTTTTGGAACTGGGCTGTGGAAAAGAGGCTTGCCTCGTCCCAGCCACGGGTTGCCTCGGTATAGCACTACCTCCGAGTGTGGCCCACTTCCCTTTTGGGGAAGACACATTTAATGGAAGGAAAAATAATGACTATAGCATTCTCTTCTGTGCACAGGAGCCCTGCAGCTCCAAAGGGAAGGCGGAAAAAGACATGACGGGCCAAGGCGGCAACTGACACTGGCTGATTTGAAGCGTGCAAAGCAGTACCACAAGGACATAGGTGAGGGAGAGTTTTACCACGGCAAGCGTATGCCTGAAAGGCATACTTACCTGACGCGGGAGGTACTGTGATCAAGGAGGCAGTCCTCTCAAGGCGAGGCCCTTTCATTGCACTTGGACTGGGTTGACCCTTGCGATTACCCCAAATGTGGGTAACTCGAGCGTATAATTTCTGGTAGTGGGGACCTGCGTTCGCGCTCGTCCCCGAAAAGCTGATGTAAAATATCTTGCCCTTAACCCCTGACTGACTAATGAATTGATCTTGATTTTGGAGTTGACCGTTAAACAGGGTGAACTGGAACTGGAATGAAGAGAGAAGAAGAGCAGCAAGGGAAAAAGAAAGCAAAACGCCATGGAAAGAAAGAGAGACAGACAGAGAGACAGACAGAAGTGGCCTGCGTGTTGGCAGAGAGATTTGGAGGAATAGAAGTGATTGTAAATGAAGGTGAGTTTTTGTGAGGATGTGAGTAGAGCTGTTCTAGATAGATGTGTGTGCTTTCTGCATTATTTTGTTCGTTTGTTTGCGAAAGAAAAGGAGAGGAAACCAAGCGGAGGAGTGACTGACTAACTCACCGAGGGATGGACTAAGCAAAGAACGATCGATACATGGGCAAGAAAAGCATTTGTTTTAGAAACGTGAGTACATTGTCAACCATACCTGTGGCAGGCGAGGTTTTGTTGTCATGTATTTCTTATTGCGAGCGAGCGAGAGGAGGGAACGTTCGTTCCAGCGAGCGAGCGAGCAAACAAAGAGGCAGGCGAGTAAGTAAAAATGTGGAACCTTTTGCCGCTTCGCTTCGTTTCAGTCAGTTTGAATCCATCCGCCTGTATTAATCGTGGGAATGTTTTGACATGTCTTGAGGCCTTGAAAGTGCTGTAAAAGTGTGCGTGTTTTCCTATTTGTGATTCGTGGGAGCGTGCGAATGATTCGATGTCACGTACAAATGTGGAATTTGTCACAACAACAATGTGTTGAGATCTCGAGCGCGCGCCCTCGCTCCTTCGTTTGCTCGCTCTCTTGCATTGGGAAATGATTTTGGCCACAAGCTTATTTCTCTCCTGCCTGTTATGTTAGTTTTTCTTTTACTCCTCACTCGTCTACGGGACGCCGTGAGTATCGGAAGCGGTTTACCCGGATAAAACGTTGAGAGAGTAAGCAAAGGAAAAAATGAAGCCTACAACACGGGGTATTCCCAGGCGGTCACCCATCCAAGTACTAACCCCGCCCGACAGGGCTTAACTTCGGTGATCGGACGAGAACCGGTGCTTTCCCTGTGGTATGGTCGTAGACAAGGGAAAACAGCTGAAATTTGGCTGGTTATCGGTTATGTTTGATCTGTACTAGCCCTAATTTCGTTACTCTAACCCTAAACCCTAACATCGTTACCCTAACCCTAACCCCAAGATCGTTACCCTAACCCTAAATTTGGTAGCCTAGACCCTAACCCAAACGTCATCTCCTAGAGCCTGCGCACACCTTGAGAAGCGTCGATTTGAGGCAATATATCTCACTGGGGGTGGGGTGGGGTGGGGGGGGGAGTATAGAGATAAATCAAGTTTGGTAAATATTCTAAAGAACACCATCTTGTTAGTTAAGTGTATGTGGCTGGCGTCTTAAAGTTACAATGAGAAGATTACCAACCGATGAGCCACTGGGTCCGTTTTTGGGACTCGCAAGGGCTTCTGGGGGCTACCTGCTACTACCCACCATATACTGTGGGAAGGATCCCTCTACCACCCCCTTGATTGAGGGTATTGGTGGGTATCGCTTCTCGGCCTTTTGGCTAAGATCAAGTGTAGTATCTGTTCTTATCAGCTTAATATCTGATACGCTGCTCATTGAGTAGCTCATATATTAAACTGATTTTTGGAACTGGGCTGTGGAAAAGAGGCTTGCCTCGTCCCAGCCACGGGTTGCCTCGGTATAGCACTACCTCCGAGTGTGGCCCACTTCCCTTTTGGGGAAGACACATTTAATGGAAGGAAAAATAATGACTATAGCATTCTCTTCTGTGCACAGGAGCCCTGCAGCTCCAAAGGGAAGGCGGAAAAAGACATGACGGGCCAAGGCGGCAACTGACACTGGCTGATTTGAAGCGTGCAAAGCAGTACCACAAGGACATAGGTGAGGGAGAGTTTTACCACGGCAAGCGTATGCCTGAAAGGCATACTTACCTGACGCGGGAGGTACTGTGATCAAGGAGGCAGTCCTCTCAAGGCGAGGCCCTTTCATTGCACTTGGACTGGGTTGACCCTTGCGATTACCCCAAATGTGGGTAACTCGAGCGTATAATTTCTGGTAGTGGGGACCTGCGTTCGCGCTCGTCCCCGAAAAGCTGATGTAAAATATCTTGCCCTTAACCCCTGACTGACTAATGAATTGATCTTGATTTTGGAGTTGACCGTTAAACAGGGTGAACTGGAACTGGAATGAAGAGAGAAGAAGAGCAGCAAGGGAAAAAGAAAGCAAAACGCCATGGAAAGAAAGAGAGACAGACAGAGAGACAGACAGAAGTGGCCTGCGTGTTGGCAGAGAGATTTGGAGGAATAGAAGTGATTGTAAATGAAGGTGAGTTTTTGTGAGGATGTGAGTAGAGCTGTTCTAGATAGATGTGTGTGCTTTCTGCATTATTTTGTTCGTTTGTTTGCGAAAGAAAAGGAGAGGAAACCAAGCGGAGGAGTGACTGACTAACTCACCGAGGGATGGACTAAGCAAAGAACGATCGATACATGGGCAAGAAAAGCATTTGTTTTAGAAACGTGAGTACATTGTCAACCATACCTGTGGCAGGCGAGGTTTTGTTGTCATGTATTTCTTATTGCGAGCGAGCGAGAGGAGGGAACGTTCGTTCCAGCGAGCGAGCGAGCAAACAAAGAGGCAGGCGAGTAAGTAAAAATGTGGAACCTTTTGCCGCTTCGCTTCGTTTCAGTCAGTTTGAATCCATCCGCCTGTATTAATCGTGGGAATGTTTTGACATGTCTTGAGGCCTTGAAAGTGCTGTAAAAGTGTGCGTGTTTTCCTATTTGTGATTCGTGGGAGCGTGCGAATGATTCGATGTCACGTACAAATGTGGAATTTGTCACAACAACAATGTGTTGAGATCTCGAGCGCGCGCCCTCGCTCCTTCGTTTGCTCGCTCTCTTGCATTGGGAAATGATTTTGGCCACAAGCTTATTTCTCTCCTGCCTGTTATGTTAGTTTTTCTTTTACTCCTCACTCGTCTACGGGACGCCGTGAGTATCGGAAGCGGTTTACCCGGATAAAACGTTGAGAGAGTAAGCAAAGGAAAAAATGAAGCCTACAACACGGGGTATTCCCAGGCGGTCACCCATCCAAGTACTAACCCCGCCCGACAGGGCTTAACTTCGGTGATCGGACGAGAACCGGTGCTTTCCCTGTGGTATGGTCGTAGACAAGGGAAAACAGCTGAAATTTGGCTGGTTATCGGTTATGTTTGATCTGTACTAGCCCTAATTTCGTTACTCTAACCCTAAACCCTAACATCGTTACCCTAACCCTAACCCCAAGATCGTTACCCTAACCCTAAATTTGGTAGCCTAGACCCTAACCCAAACGTCATCTCCTAGAGCCTGCGCACACCTTGAGAAGCGTCGATTTGAGGCAATATATCTCACTGGGGGTGGGGTGGGGTGGGGGGGGGAGTATAGAGATAAATCAAGTTTGGTAAATATTCTAAAGAACACCATCTTGTTAGTTAAGTGTATGTGGCTGGCGTCTTAAAGTTACAATGAGAAGATTACCAACCGATGAGCCACTGGGTCCGTTTTTGGGACTCGCAAGGGCTTCTGGGGGCTACCTGCTACTACCCACCATATACTGTGGGAAGGATCCCTCTACCACCCCCTTGATTGAGGGTATTGGTGGGTATCGCTTCTCGGCCTTTTGGCTAAGATCAAGTGTAGTATCTGTTCTTATCAGCTTAATATCTGATACGCTGCTCATTGAGTAGCTCATATATTAAACTGATTTTTGGAACTGGGCTGTGGAAAAGAGGCTTGCCTCGTCCCAGCCACGGGTTGCCTCGGTATAGCACTACCTCCGAGTGTGGCCCACTTCCCTTTTGGGGAAGACACATTTAATGGAAGGAAAAATAATGACTATAGCATTCTCTTCTGTGCACAGGAGCCCTGCAGCTCCAAAGGGAAGGCGGAAAAAGACATGACGGGCCAAGGCGGCAACTGACACTGGCTGATTTGAAGCGTGCAAAGCAGTACCACAAGGACATAGGTGAGGGAGAGTTTTACCACGGCAAGCGTATGCCTGAAAGGCATACTTACCTGACGCGGGAGGTACTGTGATCAAGGAGGCAGTCCTCTCAAGGCGAGGCCCTTTCATTGCACTTGGACTGGGTTGACCCTTGCGATTACCCCAAATGTGGGTAACTCGAGCGTATAATTTCTGGTAGTGGGGACCTGCGTTCGCGCTCGTCCCCGAAAAGCTGATGTAAAATATCTTGCCCTTAACCCCTGACTGACTAATGAATTGATCTTGATTTTGGAGTTGACCGTTAAACAGGGTGAACTGGAACTGGAATGAAGAGAGAAGAAGAGCAGCAAGGGAAAAAGAAAGCAAAACGCCATGGAAAGAAAGAGAGACAGACAGAGAGACAGACAGAAGTGGCCTGCGTGTTGGCAGAGAGATTTGGAGGAATAGAAGTGATTGTAAATGAAGGTGAGTTTTTGTGAGGATGTGAGTAGAGCTGTTCTAGATAGATGTGTGTGCTTTCTGCATTATTTTGTTCGTTTGTTTGCGAAAGAAAAGGAGAGGAAACCAAGCGGAGGAGTGACTGACTAACTCACCGAGGGATGGACTAAGCAAAGAACGATCGATACATGGGCAAGAAAAGCATTTGTTTTAGAAACGTGAGTACATTGTCAACCATACCTGTGGCAGGCGAGGTTTTGTTGTCATGTATTTCTTATTGCGAGCGAGCGAGAGGAGGGAACGTTCGTTCCAGCGAGCGAGCGAGCAAACAAAGAGGCAGGCGAGTAAGTAAAAATGTGGAACCTTTTGCCGCTTCGCTTCGTTTCAGTCAGTTTGAATCCATCCGCCTGTATTAATCGTGGGAATGTTTTGACATGTCTTGAGGCCTTGAAAGTGCTGTAAAAGTGTGCGTGTTTTCCTATTTGTGATTCGTGGGAGCGTGCGAATGATTCGATGTCACGTACAAATGTGGAATTTGTCACAACAACAATGTGTTGAGATCTCGAGCGCGCGCCCTCGCTCCTTCGTTTGCTCGCTCTCTTGCATTGGGAAATGATTTTGGCCACAAGCTTATTTCTCTCCTGCCTGTTATGTTAGTTTTTCTTTTACTCCTCACTCGTCTACGGGACGCCGTGAGTATCGGAAGCGGTTTACCCGGATAAAACGTTGAGAGAGTAAGCAAAGGAAAAAATGAAGCCTACAACACGGGGTATTCCCAGGCGGTCACCCATCCAAGTACTAACCCCGCCCGACAGGGCTTAACTTCGGTGATCGGACGAGAACCGGTGCTTTCCCTGTGGTATGGTCGTAGACAAGGGAAAACAGCTGAAATTTGGCTGGTTATCGGTTATGTTTGATCTGTACTAGCCCTAATTTCGTTACTCTAACCCTAAACCCTAACATCGTTACCCTAACCCTAACCCCAAGATCGTTACCCTAACCCTAAATTTGGTAGCCTAGACCCTAACCCAAACGTCATCTCCTAGAGCCTGCGCACACCTTGAGAAGCGTCGATTTGAGGCAATATATCTCACTGGGGGTGGGGTGGGGTGGGGGGGGGAGTATAGAGATAAATCAAGTTTGGTAAATATTCTAAAGAACACCATCTTGTTAGTTAAGTGTATGTGGCTGGCGTCTTAAAGTTACAATGAGAAGATTACCAACCGATGAGCCACTGGGTCCGTTTTTGGGACTCGCAAGGGCTTCTGGGGGCTACCTGCTACTACCCACCATATACTGTGGGAAGGATCCCTCTACCACCCCCTTGATTGAGGGTATTGGTGGGTATCGCTTCTCGGCCTTTTGGCTAAGATCAAGTGTAGTATCTGTTCTTATCAGCTTAATATCTGATACGCTGCTCATTGAGTAGCTCATATATTAAACTGATTTTTGGAACTGGGCTGTGGAAAAGAGGCTTGCCTCGTCCCAGCCACGGGTTGCCTCGGTATAGCACTACCTCCGAGTGTGGCCCACTTCCCTTTTGGGGAAGACACATTTAATGGAAGGAAAAATAATGACTATAGCATTCTCTTCTGTGCACAGGAGCCCTGCAGCTCCAAAGGGAAGGCGGAAAAAGACATGACGGGCCAAGGCGGCAACTGACACTGGCTGATTTGAAGCGTGCAAAGCAGTACCACAAGGACATAGGTGAGGGAGAGTTTTACCACGGCAAGCGTATGCCTGAAAGGCATACTTACCTGACGCGGGAGGTACTGTGATCAAGGAGGCAGTCCTCTCAAGGCGAGGCCCTTTCATTGCACTTGGACTGGGTTGACCCTTGCGATTACCCCAAATGTGGGTAACTCGAGCGTATAATTTCTGGTAGTGGGGACCTGCGTTCGCGCTCGTCCCCGAAAAGCTGATGTAAAATATCTTGCCCTTAACCCCTGACTGACTAATGAATTGATCTTGATTTTGGAGTTGACCGTTAAACAGGGTGAACTGGAACTGGAATGAAGAGAGAAGAAGAGCAGCAAGGGAAAAAGAAAGCAAAACGCCATGGAAAGAAAGAGAGACAGACAGAGAGACAGACAGAAGTGGCCTGCGTGTTGGCAGAGAGATTTGGAGGAATAGAAGTGATTGTAAATGAAGGTGAGTTTTTGTGAGGATGTGAGTAGAGCTGTTCTAGATAGATGTGTGTGCTTTCTGCATTATTTTGTTCGTTTGTTTGCGAAAGAAAAGGAGAGGAAACCAAGCGGAGGAGTGACTGACTAACTCACCGAGGGATGGACTAAGCAAAGAACGATCGATACATGGGCAAGAAAAGCATTTGTTTTAGAAACGTGAGTACATTGTCAACCATACCTGTGGCAGGCGAGGTTTTGTTGTCATGTATTTCTTATTGCGAGCGAGCGAGAGGAGGGAACGTTCGTTCCAGCGAGCGAGCGAGCAAACAAAGAGGCAGGCGAGTAAGTAAAAATGTGGAACCTTTTGCCGCTTCGCTTCGTTTCAGTCAGTTTGAATCCATCCGCCTGTATTAATCGTGGGAATGTTTTGACATGTCTTGAGGCCTTGAAAGTGCTGTAAAAGTGTGCGTGTTTTCCTATTTGTGATTCGTGGGAGCGTGCGAATGATTCGATGTCACGTACAAATGTGGAATTTGTCACAACAACAATGTGTTGAGATCTCGAGCGCGCGCCCTCGCTCCTTCGTTTGCTCGCTCTCTTGCATTGGGAAATGATTTTGGCCACAAGCTTATTTCTCTCCTGCCTGTTATGTTAGTTTTTCTTTTACTCCTCACTCGTCTACGGGACGCCGTGAGTATCGGAAGCGGTTTACCCGGATAAAACGTTGAGAGAGTAAGCAAAGGAAAAAATGAAGCCTACAACACGGGGTATTCCCAGGCGGTCACCCATCCAAGTACTAACCCCGCCCGACAGGGCTTAACTTCGGTGATCGGACGAGAACCGGTGCTTTCCCTGTGGTATGGTCGTAGACAAGGGAAAACAGCTGAAATTTGGCTGGTTATCGGTTATGTTTGATCTGTACTAGCCCTAATTTCGTTACTCTAACCCTAAACCCTAACATCGTTACCCTAACCCTAACCCCAAGATCGTTACCCTAACCCTAAATTTGGTAGCCTAGACCCTAACCCAAACGTCATCTCCTAGAGCCTGCGCACACCTTGAGAAGCGTCGATTTGAGGCAATATATCTCACTGGGGGTGGGGTGGGGTGGGGGGGGGAGTATAGAGATAAATCAAGTTTGGTAAATATTCTAAAGAACACCATCTTGTTAGTTAAGTGTATGTGGCTGGCGTCTTAAAGTTACAATGAGAAGATTACCAACCGATGAGCCACTGGGTCCGTTTTTGGGACTCGCAAGGGCTTCTGGGGGCTACCTGCTACTACCCACCATATACTGTGGGAAGGATCCCTCTACCACCCCCTTGATTGAGGGTATTGGTGGGTATCGCTTCTCGGCCTTTTGGCTAAGATCAAGTGTAGTATCTGTTCTTATCAGCTTAATATCTGATACGCTGCTCATTGAGTAGCTCATATATTAAACTGATTTTTGGAACTGGGCTGTGGAAAAGAGGCTTGCCTCGTCCCAGCCACGGGTTGCCTCGGTATAGCACTACCTCCGAGTGTGGCCCACTTCCCTTTTGGGGAAGACACATTTAATGGAAGGAAAAATAATGACTATAGCATTCTCTTCTGTGCACAGGAGCCCTGCAGCTCCAAAGGGAAGGCGGAAAAAGACATGACGGGCCAAGGCGGCAACTGACACTGGCTGATTTGAAGCGTGCAAAGCAGTACCACAAGGACATAGGTGAGGGAGAGTTTTACCACGGCAAGCGTATGCCTGAAAGGCATACTTACCTGACGCGGGAGGTACTGTGATCAAGGAGGCAGTCCTCTCAAGGCGAGGCCCTTTCATTGCACTTGGACTGGGTTGACCCTTGCGATTACCCCAAATGTGGGTAACTCGAGCGTATAATTTCTGGTAGTGGGGACCTGCGTTCGCGCTCGTCCCCGAAAAGCTGATGTAAAATATCTTGCCCTTAACCCCTGACTGACTAATGAATTGATCTTGATTTTGGAGTTGACCGTTAAACAGGGTGAACTGGAACTGGAATGAAGAGAGAAGAAGAGCAGCAAGGGAAAAAGAAAGCAAAACGCCATGGAAAGAAAGAGAGACAGACAGAGAGACAGACAGAAGTGGCCTGCGTGTTGGCAGAGAGATTTGGAGGAATAGAAGTGATTGTAAATGAAGGTGAGTTTTTGTGAGGATGTGAGTAGAGCTGTTCTAGATAGATGTGTGTGCTTTCTGCATTATTTTGTTCGTTTGTTTGCGAAAGAAAAGGAGAGGAAACCAAGCGGAGGAGTGACTGACTAACTCACCGAGGGATGGACTAAGCAAAGAACGATCGATACATGGGCAAGAAAAGCATTTGTTTTAGAAACGTGAGTACATTGTCAACCATACCTGTGGCAGGCGAGGTTTTGTTGTCATGTATTTCTTATTGCGAGCGAGCGAGAGGAGGGAACGTTCGTTCCAGCGAGCGAGCGAGCAAACAAAGAGGCAGGCGAGTAAGTAAAAATGTGGAACCTTTTGCCGCTTCGCTTCGTTTCAGTCAGTTTGAATCCATCCGCCTGTATTAATCGTGGGAATGTTTTGACATGTCTTGAGGCCTTGAAAGTGCTGTAAAAGTGTGCGTGTTTTCCTATTTGTGATTCGTGGGAGCGTGCGAATGATTCGATGTCACGTACAAATGTGGAATTTGTCACAACAACAATGTGTTGAGATCTCGAGCGCGCGCCCTCGCTCCTTCGTTTGCTCGCTCTCTTGCATTGGGAAATGATTTTGGCCACAAGCTTATTTCTCTCCTGCCTGTTATGTTAGTTTTTCTTTTACTCCTCACTCGTCTACGGGACGCCGTGAGTATCGGAAGCGGTTTACCCGGATAAAACGTTGAGAGAGTAAGCAAAGGAAAAAATGAAGCCTACAACACGGGGTATTCCCAGGCGGTCACCCATCCAAGTACTAACCCCGCCCGACAGGGCTTAACTTCGGTGATCGGACGAGAACCGGTGCTTTCCCTGTGGTATGGTCGTAGACAAGGGAAAACAGCTGAAATTTGGCTGGTTATCGGTTATGTTTGATCTGTACTAGCCCTAATTTCGTTACTCTAACCCTAAACCCTAACATCGTTACCCTAACCCTAACCCCAAGATCGTTACCCTAACCCTAAATTTGGTAGCCTAGACCCTAACCCAAACGTCATCTCCTAGAGCCTGCGCACACCTTGAGAAGCGTCGATTTGAGGCAATATATCTCACTGGGGGTGGGGTGGGGTGGGGGGGGGAGTATAGAGATAAATCAAGTTTGGTAAATATTCTAAAGAACACCATCTTGTTAGTTAAGTGTATGTGGCTGGCGTCTTAAAGTTACAATGAGAAGATTACCAACCGATGAGCCACTGGGTCCGTTTTTGGGACTCGCAAGGGCTTCTGGGGGCTACCTGCTACTACCCACCATATACTGTGGGAAGGATCCCTCTACCACCCCCTTGATTGAGGGTATTGGTGGGTATCGCTTCTCGGCCTTTTGGCTAAGATCAAGTGTAGTATCTGTTCTTATCAGCTTAATATCTGATACGCTGCTCATTGAGTAGCTCATATATTAAACTGATTTTTGGAACTGGGCTGTGGAAAAGAGGCTTGCCTCGTCCCAGCCACGGGTTGCCTCGGTATAGCACTACCTCCGAGTGTGGCCCACTTCCCTTTTGGGGAAGACACATTTAATGGAAGGAAAAATAATGACTATAGCATTCTCTTCTGTGCACAGGAGCCCTGCAGCTCCAAAGGGAAGGCGGAAAAAGACATGACGGGCCAAGGCGGCAACTGACACTGGCTGATTTGAAGCGTGCAAAGCAGTACCACAAGGACATAGGTGAGGGAGAGTTTTACCACGGCAAGCGTATGCCTGAAAGGCATACTTACCTGACGCGGGAGGTACTGTGATCAAGGAGGCAGTCCTCTCAAGGCGAGGCCCTTTCATTGCACTTGGACTGGGTTGACCCTTGCGATTACCCCAAATGTGGGTAACTCGAGCGTATAATTTCTGGTAGTGGGGACCTGCGTTCGCGCTCGTCCCCGAAAAGCTGATGTAAAATATCTTGCCCTTAACCCCTGACTGACTAATGAATTGATCTTGATTTTGGAGTTGACCGTTAAACAGGGTGAACTGGAACTGGAATGAAGAGAGAAGAAGAGCAGCAAGGGAAAAAGAAAGCAAAACGCCATGGAAAGAAAGAGAGACAGACAGAGAGACAGACAGAAGTGGCCTGCGTGTTGGCAGAGAGATTTGGAGGAATAGAAGTGATTGTAAATGAAGGTGAGTTTTTGTGAGGATGTGAGTAGAGCTGTTCTAGATAGATGTGTGTGCTTTCTGCATTATTTTGTTCGTTTGTTTGCGAAAGAAAAGGAGAGGAAACCAAGCGGAGGAGTGACTGACTAACTCACCGAGGGATGGACTAAGCAAAGAACGATCGATACATGGGCAAGAAAAGCATTTGTTTTAGAAACGTGAGTACATTGTCAACCATACCTGTGGCAGGCGAGGTTTTGTTGTCATGTATTTCTTATTGCGAGCGAGCGAGAGGAGGGAACGTTCGTTCCAGCGAGCGAGCGAGCAAACAAAGAGGCAGGCGAGTAAGTAAAAATGTGGAACCTTTTGCCGCTTCGCTTCGTTTCAGTCAGTTTGAATCCATCCGCCTGTATTAATCGTGGGAATGTTTTGACATGTCTTGAGGCCTTGAAAGTGCTGTAAAAGTGTGCGTGTTTTCCTATTTGTGATTCGTGGGAGCGTGCGAATGATTCGATGTCACGTACAAATGTGGAATTTGTCACAACAACAATGTGTTGAGATCTCGAGCGCGCGCCCTCGCTCCTTCGTTTGCTCGCTCTCTTGCATTGGGAAATGATTTTGGCCACAAGCTTATTTCTCTCCTGCCTGTTATGTTAGTTTTTCTTTTACTCCTCACTCGTCTACGGGACGCCGTGAGTATCGGAAGCGGTTTACCCGGATAAAACGTTGAGAGAGTAAGCAAAGGAAAAAATGAAGCCTACAACACGGGGTATTCCCAGGCGGTCACCCATCCAAGTACTAACCCCGCCCGACAGGGCTTAACTTCGGTGATCGGACGAGAACCGGTGCTTTCCCTGTGGTATGGTCGTAGACAAGGGAAAACAGCTGAAATTTGGCTGGTTATCGGTTATGTTTGATCTGTACTAGCCCTAATTTCGTTACTCTAACCCTAAACCCTAACATCGTTACCCTAACCCTAACCCCAAGATCGTTACCCTAACCCTAAATTTGGTAGCCTAGACCCTAACCCAAACGTCATCTCCTAGAGCCTGCGCACACCTTGAGAAGCGTCGATTTGAGGCAATATATCTCACTGGGGGTGGGGTGGGGGGGGGGGAGTATAGAGATAAATCAAGTTTGGTAAATATTCTAAAGAACACCATCTTGTTAGTTAAGTGTATGTGGCTGGCGTCTTAAAGTTACAATGAGAAGATTACCAACCGATGAGCCACTGGGTCCGTTTTTGGGACTCGCAAGGGCTTCTGGGGGCTACCTGCTACTACCCACCATATACTGTGGGAAGGATCCCTCTACCACCCCCTTGATTGAGGGTATTGGTGGGTATCGCTTCTCGGCCTTTTGGCTAAGATCAAGTGTAGTATCTGTTCTTATCAGCTTAATATCTGATACGCTGCTCATTGAGTAGCTCATATATTAAACTGATTTTTGGAACTGGGCTGTGGAAAAGAGGCTTGCCTCGTCCCAGCCACGGGTTGCCTCGGTATAGCACTACCTCCGAGTGTGGCCCACTTCCCTTTTGGGGAAGACACATTTAATGGAAGGAAAAATAATGACTATAGCATTCTCTTCTGTGCACAGGAGCCCTGCAGCTCCAAAGGGAAGGCGGAAAAAGACATGACGGGCCAAGGCGGCAACTGACACTGGCTGATTTGAAGCGTGCAAAGCAGTACCACAAGGACATAGGTGAGGGAGAGTTTTACCACGGCAAGCGTATGCCTGAAAGGCATACTTACCTGACGCGGGAGGTACTGTGATCAAGGAGGCAGTCCTCTCAAGGCGAGGCCCTTTCATTGCACTTGGACTGGGTTGACCCTTGCGATTACCCCAAATGTGGGTAACTCGAGCGTATAATTTCTGGTAGTGGGGACCTGCGTTCGCGCTCGTCCCCGAAAAGCTGATGTAAAATATCTTGCCCTTAACCCCTGACTGACTAATGAATTGATCTTGATTTTGGAGTTGACCGTTAAACAGGGTGAACTGGAACTGGAATGAAGAGAGAAGAAGAGCAGCAAGGGAAAAAGAAAGCAAAACGCCATGGAAAGAAAGAGAGACAGACAGAGAGACAGACAGAAGTGGCCTGCGTGTTGGCAGAGAGATTTGGAGGAATAGAAGTGATTGTAAATGAAGGTGAGTTTTTGTGAGGATGTGAGTAGAGCTGTTCTAGATAGATGTGTGTGCTTTCTGCATTATTTTGTTCGTTTGTTTGCGAAAGAAAAGGAGAGGAAACCAAGCGGAGGAGTGACTGACTAACTCACCGAGGGATGGACTAAGCAAAGAACGATCGATACATGGGCAAGAAAAGCATTTGTTTTAGAAACGTGAGTACATTGTCAACCATACCTGTGGCAGGCGAGGTTTTGTTGTCATGTATTTCTTATTGCGAGCGAGCGAGAGGAGGGAACGTTCGTTCCAGCGAGCGAGCGAGCAAACAAAGAGGCAGGCGAGTAAGTAAAAATGTGGAACCTTTTGCCGCTTCGCTTCGTTTCAGTCAGTTTGAATCCATCCGCCTGTATTAATCGTGGGAATGTTTTGACATGTCTTGAGGCCTTGAAAGTGCTGTAAAAGTGTGCGTGTTTTCCTATTTGTGATTCGTGGGAGCGTGCGAATGATTCGATGTCACGTACAAATGTGGAATTTGTCACAACAACAATGTGTTGAGATCTCGAGCGCGCGCCCTCGCTCCTTCGTTTGCTCGCTCTCTTGCATTGGGAAATGATTTTGGCCACAAGCTTATTTCTCTCCTGCCTGTTATGTTAGTTTTTCTTTTACTCCTCACTCGTCTACGGGACGCCGTGAGTATCGGAAGCGGTTTACCCGGATAAAACGTTGAGAGAGTAAGCAAAGGAAAAAATGAAGCCTACAACACGGGGTATTCCCAGGCGGTCACCCATCCAAGTACTAACCCCGCCCGACAGGGCTTAACTTCGGTGATCGGACGAGAACCGGTGCTTTCCCTGTGGTATGGTCGTAGACAAGGGAAAACAGCTGAAATTTGGCTGGTTATCGGTTATGTTTGATCTGTACTAGCCCTAATTTCGTTACTCTAACCCTAAACCCTAACATCGTTACCCTAACCCTAACCCCAAGATCGTTACCCTAACCCTAAATTTGGTAGCCTAGACCCTAACCCAAACGTCATCTCCTAGAGCCTGCGCACACCTTGAGAAGCGTCGATTTGAGGCAATATATCTCACTGGGGGTGGGGTGGGGTGGGGGGGGGAGTATAGAGATAAATCAAGTTTGGTAAATATTCTAAAGAACACCATCTTGTTAGTTAAGTGTATGTGGCTGGCGTCTTAAAGTTACAATGAGAAGATTACCAACCGATGAGCCACTGGGTCCGTTTTTGGGACTCGCAAGGGCTTCTGGGGGCTACCTGCTACTACCCACCATATACTGTGGGAAGGATCCCTCTACCACCCCCTTGATTGAGGGTATTGGTGGGTATCGCTTCTCGGCCTTTTGGCTAAGATCAAGTGTAGTATCTGTTCTTATCAGCTTAATATCTGATACGCTGCTCATTGAGTAGCTCATATATTAAACTGATTTTTGGAACTGGGCTGTGGAAAAGAGGCTTGCCTCGTCCCAGCCACGGGTTGCCTCGGTATAGCACTACCTCCGAGTGTGGCCCACTTCCCTTTTGGGGAAGACACATTTAATGGAAGGAAAAATAATGACTATAGCATTCTCTTCTGTGCACAGGAGCCCTGCAGCTCCAAAGGGAAGGCGGAAAAAGACATGACGGGCCAAGGCGGCAACTGACACTGGCTGATTTGAAGCGTGCAAAGCAGTACCACAAGGACATAGGTGAGGGAGAGTTTTACCACGGCAAGCGTATGCCTGAAAGGCATACTTACCTGACGCGGGAGGTACTGTGATCAAGGAGGCAGTCCTCTCAAGGCGAGGCCCTTTCATTGCACTTGGACTGGGTTGACCCTTGCGATTACCCCAAATGTGGGTAACTCGAGCGTATAATTTCTGGTAGTGGGGACCTGCGTTCGCGCTCGTCCCCGAAAAGCTGATGTAAAATATCTTGCCCTTAACCCCTGACTGACTAATGAATTGATCTTGATTTTGGAGTTGACCGTTAAACAGGGTGAACTGGAACTGGAATGAAGAGAGAAGAAGAGCAGCAAGGGAAAAAGAAAGCAAAACGCCATGGAAAGAAAGAGAGACAGACAGAGAGACAGACAGAAGTGGCCTGCGTGTTGGCAGAGAGATTTGGAGGAATAGAAGTGATTGTAAATGAAGGTGAGTTTTTGTGAGGATGTGAGTAGAGCTGTTCTAGATAGATGTGTGTGCTTTCTGCATTATTTTGTTCGTTTGTTTGCGAAAGAAAAGGAGAGGAAACCAAGCGGAGGAGTGACTGACTAACTCACCGAGGGATGGACTAAGCAAAGAACGATCGATACATGGGCAAGAAAAGCATTTGTTTTAGAAACGTGAGTACATTGTCAACCATACCTGTGGCAGGCGAGGTTTTGTTGTCATGTATTTCTTATTGCGAGCGAGCGAGAGGAGGGAACGTTCGTTCCAGCGAGCGAGCGAGCAAACAAAGAGGCAGGCGAGTAAGTAAAAATGTGGAACCTTTTGCCGCTTCGCTTCGTTTCAGTCAGTTTGAATCCATCCGCCTGTATTAATCGTGGGAATGTTTTGACATGTCTTGAGGCCTTGAAAGTGCTGTAAAAGTGTGCGTGTTTTCCTATTTGTGATTCGTGGGAGCGTGCGAATGATTCGATGTCACGTACAAATGTGGAATTTGTCACAACAACAATGTGTTGAGATCTCGAGCGCGCGCCCTCGCTCCTTCGTTTGCTCGCTCTCTTGCATTGGGAAATGATTTTGGCCACAAGCTTATTTCTCTCCTGCCTGTTATGTTAGTTTTTCTTTTACTCCTCACTCGTCTACGGGACGCCGTGAGTATCGGAAGCGGTTTACCCGGATAAAACGTTGAGAGAGTAAGCAAAGGAAAAAATGAAGCCTACAACACGGGGTATTCCCAGGCGGTCACCCATCCAAGTACTAACCCCGCCCGACAGGGCTTAACTTCGGTGATCGGACGAGAACCGGTGCTTTCCCTGTGGTATGGTCGTAGACAAGGGAAAACAGCTGAAATTTGGCTGGTTATCGGTTATGTTTGATCTGTACTAGCCCTAATTTCGTTACTCTAACCCTAAACCCTAACATCGTTACCCTAACCCTAACCCCAAGATCGTTACCCTAACCCTAAATTTGGTAGCCTAGACCCTAACCCAAACGTCATCTCCTAGAGCCTGCGCACACCTTGAGAAGCGTCGATTTGAGGCAATATATCTCACTGGGGGTGGGGTGGGGTGGGGGGGGGAGTATAGAGATAAATCAAGTTTGGTAAATATTCTAAAGAACACCATCTTGTTAGTTAAGTGTATGTGGCTGGCGTCTTAAAGTTACAATGAGAAGATTACCAACCGATGAGCCACTGGGTCCGTTTTTGGGACTCGCAAGGGCTTCTGGGGGCTACCTGCTACTACCCACCATATACTGTGGGAAGGATCCCTCTACCACCCCCTTGATTGAGGGTATTGGTGGGTATCGCTTCTCGGCCTTTTGGCTAAGATCAAGTGTAGTATCTGTTCTTATCAGCTTAATATCTGATACGCTGCTCATTGAGTAGCTCATATATTAAACTGATTTTTGGAACTGGGCTGTGGAAAAGAGGCTTGCCTCGTCCCAGCCACGGGTTGCCTCGGTATAGCACTACCTCCGAGTGTGGCCCACTTCCCTTTTGGGGAAGACACATTTAATGGAAGGAAAAATAATGACTATAGCATTCTCTTCTGTGCACAGGAGCCCTGCAGCTCCAAAGGGAAGGCGGAAAAAGACATGACGGGCCAAGGCGGCAACTGACACTGGCTGATTTGAAGCGTGCAAAGCAGTACCACAAGGACATAGGTGAGGGAGAGTTTTACCACGGCAAGCGTATGCCTGAAAGGCATACTTACCTGACGCGGGAGGTACTGTGATCAAGGAGGCAGTCCTCTCAAGGCGAGGCCCTTTCATTGCACTTGGACTGGGTTGACCCTTGCGATTACCCCAAATGTGGGTAACTCGAGCGTATAATTTCTGGTAGTGGGGACCTGCGTTCGCGCTCGTCCCCGAAAAGCTGATGTAAAATATCTTGCCCTTAACCCCTGACTGACTAATGAATTGATCTTGATTTTGGAGTTGACCGTTAAACAGGGTGAACTGGAACTGGAATGAAGAGAGAAGAAGAGCAGCAAGGGAAAAAGAAAGCAAAACGCCATGGAAAGAAAGAGAGACAGACAGAGAGACAGACAGAAGTGGCCTGCGTGTTGGCAGAGAGATTTGGAGGAATAGAAGTGATTGTAAATGAAGGTGAGTTTTTGTGAGGATGTGAGTAGAGCTGTTCTAGATAGATGTGTGTGCTTTCTGCATTATTTTGTTCGTTTGTTTGCGAAAGAAAAGGAGAGGAAACCAAGCGGAGGAGTGACTGACTAACTCACCGAGGGATGGACTAAGCAAAGAACGATCGATACATGGGCAAGAAAAGCATTTGTTTTAGAAACGTGAGTACATTGTCAACCATACCTGTGGCAGGCGAGGTTTTGTTGTCATGTATTTCTTATTGCGAGCGAGCGAGAGGAGGGAACGTTCGTTCCAGCGAGCGAGCGAGCAAACAAAGAGGCAGGCGAGTAAGTAAAAATGTGGAACCTTTTGCCGCTTCGCTTCGTTTCAGTCAGTTTGAATCCATCCGCCTGTATTAATCGTGGGAATGTTTTGACATGTCTTGAGGCCTTGAAAGTGCTGTAAAAGTGTGCGTGTTTTCCTATTTGTGATTCGTGGGAGCGTGCGAATGATTCGATGTCACGTACAAATGTGGAATTTGTCACAACAACAATGTGTTGAGATCTCGAGCGCGCGCCCTCGCTCCTTCGTTTGCTCGCTCTCTTGCATTGGGAAATGATTTTGGCCACAAGCTTATTTCTCTCCTGCCTGTTATGTTAGTTTTTCTTTTACTCCTCACTCGTCTACGGGACGCCGTGAGTATCGGAAGCGGTTTACCCGGATAAAACGTTGAGAGAGTAAGCAAAGGAAAAAATGAAGCCTACAACACGGGGTATTCCCAGGCGGTCACCCATCCAAGTACTAACCCCGCCCGACAGGGCTTAACTTCGGTGATCGGACGAGAACCGGTGCTTTCCCTGTGGTATGGTCGTAGACAAGGGAAAACAGCTGAAATTTGGCTGGTTATCGGTTATGTTTGATCTGTACTAGCCCTAATTTCGTTACTCTAACCCTAAACCCTAACATCGTTACCCTAACCCTAACCCCAAGATCGTTACCCTAACCCTAAATTTGGTAGCCTAGACCCTAACCCAAACGTCATCTCCTAGAGCCTGCGCACACCTTGAGAAGCGTCGATTTGAGGCAATATATCTCACTGGGGGTGGGGTGGGGTGGGGGGGGGAGTATAGAGATAAATCAAGTTTGGTAAATATTCTAAAGAACACCATCTTGTTAGTTAAGTGTATGTGGCTGGCGTCTTAAAGTTACAATGAGAAGATTACCAACCGATGAGCCACTGGGTCCGTTTTTGGGACTCGCAAGGGCTTCTGGGGGCTACCTGCTACTACCCACCATATACTGTGGGAAGGATCCCTCTACCACCCCCTTGATTGAGGGTATTGGTGGGTATCGCTTCTCGGCCTTTTGGCTAAGATCAAGTGTAGTATCTGTTCTTATCAGCTTAATATCTGATACGCTGCTCATTGAGTAGCTCATATATTAAACTGATTTTTGGAACTGGGCTGTGGAAAAGAGGCTTGCCTCGTCCCAGCCACGGGTTGCCTCGGTATAGCACTACCTCCGAGTGTGGCCCACTTCCCTTTTGGGGAAGACACATTTAATGGAAGGAAAAATAATGACTATAGCATTCTCTTCTGTGCACAGGAGCCCTGCAGCTCCAAAGGGAAGGCGGAAAAAGACATGACGGGCCAAGGCGGCAACTGACACTGGCTGATTTGAAGCGTGCAAAGCAGTACCACAAGGACATAGGTGAGGGAGAGTTTTACCACGGCAAGCGTATGCCTGAAAGGCATACTTACCTGACGCGGGAGGTACTGTGATCAAGGAGGCAGTCCTCTCAAGGCGAGGCCCTTTCATTGCACTTGGACTGGGTTGACCCTTGCGATTACCCCAAATGTGGGTAACTCGAGCGTATAATTTCTGGTAGTGGGGACCTGCGTTCGCGCTCGTCCCCGAAAAGCTGATGTAAAATATCTTGCCCTTAACCCCTGACTGACTAATGAATTGATCTTGATTTTGGAGTTGACCGTTAAACAGGGTGAACTGGAACTGGAATGAAGAGAGAAGAAGAGCAGCAAGGGAAAAAGAAAGCAAAACGCCATGGAAAGAAAGAGAGACAGACAGAGAGACAGACAGAAGTGGCCTGCGTGTTGGCAGAGAGATTTGGAGGAATAGAAGTGATTGTAAATGAAGGTGAGTTTTTGTGAGGATGTGAGTAGAGCTGTTCTAGATAGATGTGTGTGCTTTCTGCATTATTTTGTTCGTTTGTTTGCGAAAGAAAAGGAGAGGAAACCAAGCGGAGGAGTGACTGACTAACTCACCGAGGGATGGACTAAGCAAAGAACGATCGATACATGGGCAAGAAAAGCATTTGTTTTAGAAACGTGAGTACATTGTCAACCATACCTGTGGCAGGCGAGGTTTTGTTGTCATGTATTTCTTATTGCGAGCGAGCGAGAGGAGGGAACGTTCGTTCCAGCGAGCGAGCGAGCAAACAAAGAGGCAGGCGAGTAAGTAAAAATGTGGAACCTTTTGCCGCTTCGCTTCGTTTCAGTCAGTTTGAATCCATCCGCCTGTATTAATCGTGGGAATGTTTTGACATGTCTTGAGGCCTTGAAAGTGCTGTAAAAGTGTGCGTGTTTTCCTATTTGTGATTCGTGGGAGCGTGCGAATGATTCGATGTCACGTACAAATGTGGAATTTGTCACAACAACAATGTGTTGAGATCTCGAGCGCGCGCCCTCGCTCCTTCGTTTGCTCGCTCTCTTGCATTGGGAAATGATTTTGGCCACAAGCTTATTTCTCTCCTGCCTGTTATGTTAGTTTTTCTTTTACTCCTCACTCGTCTACGGGACGCCGTGAGTATCGGAAGCGGTTTACCCGGATAAAACGTTGAGAGAGTAAGCAAAGGAAAAAATGAAGCCTACAACACGGGGTATTCCCAGGCGGTCACCCATCCAAGTACTAACCCCGCCCGACAGGG
Organism: Stylophora pistillata; assembly: GCF_964205215.1. NCBI lineage: Eukaryota > Metazoa > Cnidaria > Anthozoa > Scleractinia > Pocilloporidae > Stylophora > Stylophora pistillata. Next base: position 33,363,298 of record NC_142520.1, read on the forward strand.
CTTAACTTCGGTGATCGGACGAGAACCGGTGCTTTCCCTGTGGTATGGTCGTAGACAAGGGAAAACAGCTGAAATTTGGCTGGTTATCGGTTATGTTTGATCTGTACTAGCCCTAATTTCGTTACTCTAACCCTAAACCCTAACATCGTTACCCTAACCCTAACCCCAAGATCGTTACCCTAACCCTAAATTTGGTAGCCTAGACCCTAACCCAAACGTCATCTCCTAGAGCCTGCGCACACCTTGAGAAGCGTCGATTTGAGGCAATATATCTCACTGGGGGTGGGGTGGGGTGGGGGGGGGAGTATAGAGATAAATCAAGTTTGGTAAATATTCTAAAGAACACCATCTTGTTAGTTAAGTGTATGTGGCTGGCGTCTTAAAGTTACAATGAGAAGATTACCAACCGATGAGCCACTGGGTCCGTTTTTGGGACTCGCAAGGGCTTCTGGGGGCTACCTGCTACTACCCACCATATACTGTGGGAAGGATCCCTCTACCACCCCCTTGATTGAGGGTATTGGTGGGTATCGCTTCTCGGCCTTTTGGCTAAGATCAAGTGTAGTATCTGTTCTTATCAGCTTAATATCTGATACGCTGCTCATTGAGTAGCTCATATATTAAACTGATTTTTGGAACTGGGCTGTGGAAAAGAGGCTTGCCTCGTCCCAGCCACGGGTTGCCTCGGTATAGCACTACCTCCGAGTGTGGCCCACTTCCCTTTTGGGGAAGACACATTTAATGGAAGGAAAAATAATGACTATAGCATTCTCTTCTGTGCACAGGAGCCCTGCAGCTCCAAAGGGAAGGCGGAAAAAGACATGACGGGCCAAGGCGGCAACTGACACTGGCTGATTTGAAGCGTGCAAAGCAGTACCACAAGGACATAGGTGAGGGAGAGTTTTACCACGGCAAGCGTATGCCTGAAAGGCATACTTACCTGACGCGGGAGGTACTGTGATCAAGGAGGCAGTCCTCTCAAGGCGAGGCCCTTTCATTGCACTTGGACTGGGTTGACCCTTGCGATTACCCCAAATGTGGGTAACTCGAGCGTATAATTTCTGGTAGTGGGGACCTGCGTTCGCGCTCGTCCCCGAAAAGCTGATGTAAAATATCTTGCCCTTAACCCCTGACTGACTAATGAATTGATCTTGATTTTGGAGTTGACCGTTAAACAGGGTGAACTGGAACTGGAATGAAGAGAGAAGAAGAGCAGCAAGGGAAAAAGAAAGCAAAACGCCATGGAAAGAAAGAGAGACAGACAGAGAGACAGACAGAAGTGGCCTGCGTGTTGGCAGAGAGATTTGGAGGAATAGAAGTGATTGTAAATGAAGGTGAGTTTTTGTGAGGATGTGAGTAGAGCTGTTCTAGATAGATGTGTGTGCTTTCTGCATTATTTTGTTCGTTTGTTTGCGAAAGAAAAGGAGAGGAAACCAAGCGGAGGAGTGACTGACTAACTCACCGAGGGATGGACTAAGCAAAGAACGATCGATACATGGGCAAGAAAAGCATTTGTTTTAGAAACGTGAGTACATTGTCAACCATACCTGTGGCAGGCGAGGTTTTGTTGTCATGTATTTCTTATTGCGAGCGAGCGAGAGGAGGGAACGTTCGTTCCAGCGAGCGAGCGAGCAAACAAAGAGGCAGGCGAGTAAGTAAAAATGTGGAACCTTTTGCCGCTTCGCTTCGTTTCAGTCAGTTTGAATCCATCCGCCTGTATTAATCGTGGGAATGTTTTGACATGTCTTGAGGCCTTGAAAGTGCTGTAAAAGTGTGCGTGTTTTCCTATTTGTGATTCGTGGGAGCGTGCGAATGATTCGATGTCACGTACAAATGTGGAATTTGTCACAACAACAATGTGTTGAGATCTCGAGCGCGCGCCCTCGCTCCTTCGTTTGCTCGCTCTCTTGCATTGGGAAATGATTTTGGCCACAAGCTTATTTCTCTCCTGCCTGTTATGTTAGTTTTTCTTTTACTCCTCACTCGTCTACGGGACGCCGTGAGTATCGGAAGCGGTTTACCCGGATAAAACGTTGAGAGAGTAAGCAAAGGAAAAAATGAAGCCTACAACACGGGGTATTCCCAGGCGGTCACCCATCCAAGTACTAACCCCGCCCGACAGGGCTTAACTTCGGTGATCGGACGAGAACCGGTGCTTTCCCTGTGGTATGGTCGTAGACAAGGGAAAACAGCTGAAATTTGGCTGGTTATCGGTTATGTTTGATCTGTACTAGCCCTAATTTCGTTACTCTAACCCTAAACCCTAACATCGTTACCCTAACCCTAACCCCAAGATCGTTACCCTAACCCTAAATTTGGTAGCCTAGACCCTAACCCAAACGTCATCTCCTAGAGCCTGCGCACACCTTGAGAAGCGTCGATTTGAGGCAATATATCTCACTGGGGGTGGGGTGGGGTGGGGGGGGGAGTATAGAGATAAATCAAGTTTGGTAAATATTCTAAAGAACACCATCTTGTTAGTTAAGTGTATGTGGCTGGCGTCTTAAAGTTACAATGAGAAGATTACCAACCGATGAGCCACTGGGTCCGTTTTTGGGACTCGCAAGGGCTTCTGGGGGCTACCTGCTACTACCCACCATATACTGTGGGAAGGATCCCTCTACCACCCCCTTGATTGAGGGTATTGGTGGGTATCGCTTCTCGGCCTTTTGGCTAAGATCAAGTGTAGTATCTGTTCTTATCAGCTTAATATCTGATACGCTGCTCATTGAGTAGCTCATATATTAAACTGATTTTTGGAACTGGGCTGTGGAAAAGAGGCTTGCCTCGTCCCAGCCACGGGTTGCCTCGGTATAGCACTACCTCCGAGTGTGGCCCACTTCCCTTTTGGGGAAGACACATTTAATGGAAGGAAAAATAATGACTATAGCATTCTCTTCTGTGCACAGGAGCCCTGCAGCTCCAAAGGGAAGGCGGAAAAAGACATGACGGGCCAAGGCGGCAACTGACACTGGCTGATTTGAAGCGTGCAAAGCAGTACCACAAGGACATAGGTGAGGGAGAGTTTTACCACGGCAAGCGTATGCCTGAAAGGCATACTTACCTGACGCGGGAGGTACTGTGATCAAGGAGGCAGTCCTCTCAAGGCGAGGCCCTTTCATTGCACTTGGACTGGGTTGACCCTTGCGATTACCCCAAATGTGGGTAACTCGAGCGTATAATTTCTGGTAGTGGGGACCTGCGTTCGCGCTCGTCCCCGAAAAGCTGATGTAAAATATCTTGCCCTTAACCCCTGACTGACTAATGAATTGATCTTGATTTTGGAGTTGACCGTTAAACAGGGTGAACTGGAACTGGAATGAAGAGAGAAGAAGAGCAGCAAGGGAAAAAGAAAGCAAAACGCCATGGAAAGAAAGAGAGACAGACAGAGAGACAGACAGAAGTGGCCTGCGTGTTGGCAGAGAGATTTGGAGGAATAGAAGTGATTGTAAATGAAGGTGAGTTTTTGTGAGGATGTGAGTAGAGCTGTTCTAGATAGATGTGTGTGCTTTCTGCATTATTTTGTTCGTTTGTTTGCGAAAGAAAAGGAGAGGAAACCAAGCGGAGGAGTGACTGACTAACTCACCGAGGGATGGACTAAGCAAAGAACGATCGATACATGGGCAAGAAAAGCATTTGTTTTAGAAACGTGAGTACATTGTCAACCATACCTGTGGCAGGCGAGGTTTTGTTGTCATGTATTTCTTATTGCGAGCGAGCGAGAGGAGGGAACGTTCGTTCCAGCGAGCGAGCGAGCAAACAAAGAGGCAGGCGAGTAAGTAAAAATGTGGAACCTTTTGCCGCTTCGCTTCGTTTCAGTCAGTTTGAATCCATCCGCCTGTATTAATCGTGGGAATGTTTTGACATGTCTTGAGGCCTTGAAAGTGCTGTAAAAGTGTGCGTGTTTTCCTATTTGTGATTCGTGGGAGCGTGCGAATGATTCGATGTCACGTACAAATGTGGAATTTGTCACAACAACAATGTGTTGAGATCTCGAGCGCGCGCCCTCGCTCCTTCGTTTGCTCGCTCTCTTGCATTGGGAAATGATTTTGGCCACAAGCTTATTTCTCTCCTGCCTGTTATGTTAGTTTTTCTTTTACTCCTCACTCGTCTACGGGACGCCGTGAGTATCGGAAGCGGTTTACCCGGATAAAACGTTGAGAGAGTAAGCAAAGGAAAAAATGAAGCCTACAACACGGGGTATTCCCAGGCGGTCACCCATCCAAGTACTAACCCCGCCCGACAGGGCTTAACTTCGGTGATCGGACGAGAACCGGTGCTTTCCCTGTGGTATGGTCGTAGACAAGGGAAAACAGCTGAAATTTGGCTGGTTATCGGTTATGTTTGATCTGTACTAGCCCTAATTTCGTTACTCTAACCCTAAACCCTAACATCGTTACCCTAACCCTAACCCCAAGATCGTTACCCTAACCCTAAATTTGGTAGCCTAGACCCTAACCCAAACGTCATCTCCTAGAGCCTGCGCACACCTTGAGAAGCGTCGATTTGAGGCAATATATCTCACTGGGGGTGGGGTGGGGTGGGGGGGGGAGTATAGAGATAAATCAAGTTTGGTAAATATTCTAAAGAACACCATCTTGTTAGTTAAGTGTATGTGGCTGGCGTCTTAAAGTTACAATGAGAAGATTACCAACCGATGAGCCACTGGGTCCGTTTTTGGGACTCGCAAGGGCTTCTGGGGGCTACCTGCTACTACCCACCATATACTGTGGGAAGGATCCCTCTACCACCCCCTTGATTGAGGGTATTGGTGGGTATCGCTTCTCGGCCTTTTGGCTAAGATCAAGTGTAGTATCTGTTCTTATCAGCTTAATATCTGATACGCTGCTCATTGAGTAGCTCATATATTAAACTGATTTTTGGAACTGGGCTGTGGAAAAGAGGCTTGCCTCGTCCCAGCCACGGGTTGCCTCGGTATAGCACTACCTCCGAGTGTGGCCCACTTCCCTTTTGGGGAAGACACATTTAATGGAAGGAAAAATAATGACTATAGCATTCTCTTCTGTGCACAGGAGCCCTGCAGCTCCAAAGGGAAGGCGGAAAAAGACATGACGGGCCAAGGCGGCAACTGACACTGGCTGATTTGAAGCGTGCAAAGCAGTACCACAAGGACATAGGTGAGGGAGAGTTTTACCACGGCAAGCGTATGCCTGAAAGGCATACTTACCTGACGCGGGAGGTACTGTGATCAAGGAGGCAGTCCTCTCAAGGCGAGGCCCTTTCATTGCACTTGGACTGGGTTGACCCTTGCGATTACCCCAAATGTGGGTAACTCGAGCGTATAATTTCTGGTAGTGGGGACCTGCGTTCGCGCTCGTCCCCGAAAAGCTGATGTAAAATATCTTGCCCTTAACCCCTGACTGACTAATGAATTGATCTTGATTTTGGAGTTGACCGTTAAACAGGGTGAACTGGAACTGGAATGAAGAGAGAAGAAGAGCAGCAAGGGAAAAAGAAAGCAAAACGCCATGGAAAGAAAGAGAGACAGACAGAGAGACAGACAGAAGTGGCCTGCGTGTTGGCAGAGAGATTTGGAGGAATAGAAGTGATTGTAAATGAAGGTGAGTTTTTGTGAGGATGTGAGTAGAGCTGTTCTAGATAGATGTGTGTGCTTTCTGCATTATTTTGTTCGTTTGTTTGCGAAAGAAAAGGAGAGGAAACCAAGCGGAGGAGTGACTGACTAACTCACCGAGGGATGGACTAAGCAAAGAACGATCGATACATGGGCAAGAAAAGCATTTGTTTTAGAAACGTGAGTACATTGTCAACCATACCTGTGGCAGGCGAGGTTTTGTTGTCATGTATTTCTTATTGCGAGCGAGCGAGAGGAGGGAACGTTCGTTCCAGCGAGCGAGCGAGCAAACAAAGAGGCAGGCGAGTAAGTAAAAATGTGGAACCTTTTGCCGCTTCGCTTCGTTTCAGTCAGTTTGAATCCATCCGCCTGTATTAATCGTGGGAATGTTTTGACATGTCTTGAGGCCTTGAAAGTGCTGTAAAAGTGTGCGTGTTTTCCTATTTGTGATTCGTGGGAGCGTGCGAATGATTCGATGTCACGTACAAATGTGGAATTTGTCACAACAACAATGTGTTGAGATCTCGAGCGCGCGCCCTCGCTCCTTCGTTTGCTCGCTCTCTTGCATTGGGAAATGATTTTGGCCACAAGCTTATTTCTCTCCTGCCTGTTATGTTAGTTTTTCTTTTACTCCTCACTCGTCTACGGGACGCCGTGAGTATCGGAAGCGGTTTACCCGGATAAAACGTTGAGAGAGTAAGCAAAGGAAAAAATGAAGCCTACAACACGGGGTATTCCCAGGCGGTCACCCATCCAAGTACTAACCCCGCCCGACAGGGCTTAACTTCGGTGATCGGACGAGAACCGGTGCTTTCCCTGTGGTATGGTCGTAGACAAGGGAAAACAGCTGAAATTTGGCTGGTTATCGGTTATGTTTGATCTGTACTAGCCCTAATTTCGTTACTCTAACCCTAAACCCTAACATCGTTACCCTAACCCTAACCCCAAGATCGTTACCCTAACCCTAAATTTGGTAGCCTAGACCCTAACCCAAACGTCATCTCCTAGAGCCTGCGCACACCTTGAGAAGCGTCGATTTGAGGCAATATATCTCACTGGGGGTGGGGTGGGGTGGGGGGGGGAGTATAGAGATAAATCAAGTTTGGTAAATATTCTAAAGAACACCATCTTGTTAGTTAAGTGTATGTGGCTGGCGTCTTAAAGTTACAATGAGAAGATTACCAACCGATGAGCCACTGGGTCCGTTTTTGGGACTCGCAAGGGCTTCTGGGGGCTACCTGCTACTACCCACCATATACTGTGGGAAGGATCCCTCTACCACCCCCTTGATTGAGGGTATTGGTGGGTATCGCTTCTCGGCCTTTTGGCTAAGATCAAGTGTAGTATCTGTTCTTATCAGCTTAATATCTGATACGCTGCTCATTGAGTAGCTCATATATTAAACTGATTTTTGGAACTGGGCTGTGGAAAAGAGGCTTGCCTCGTCCCAGCCACGGGTTGCCTCGGTATAGCACTACCTCCGAGTGTGGCCCACTTCCCTTTTGGGGAAGACACATTTAATGGAAGGAAAAATAATGACTATAGCATTCTCTTCTGTGCACAGGAGCCCTGCAGCTCCAAAGGGAAGGCGGAAAAAGACATGACGGGCCAAGGCGGCAACTGACACTGGCTGATTTGAAGCGTGCAAAGCAGTACCACAAGGACATAGGTGAGGGAGAGTTTTACCACGGCAAGCGTATGCCTGAAAGGCATACTTACCTGACGCGGGAGGTACTGTGATCAAGGAGGCAGTCCTCTCAAGGCGAGGCCCTTTCATTGCACTTGGACTGGGTTGACCCTTGCGATTACCCCAAATGTGGGTAACTCGAGCGTATAATTTCTGGTAGTGGGGACCTGCGTTCGCGCTCGTCCCCGAAAAGCTGATGTAAAATATCTTGCCCTTAACCCCTGACTGACTAATGAATTGATCTTGATTTTGGAGTTGACCGTTAAACAGGGTGAACTGGAACTGGAATGAAGAGAGAAGAAGAGCAGCAAGGGAAAAAGAAAGCAAAACGCCATGGAAAGAAAGAGAGACAGACAGAGAGACAGACAGAAGTGGCCTGCGTGTTGGCAGAGAGATTTGGAGGAATAGAAGTGATTGTAAATGAAGGTGAGTTTTTGTGAGGATGTGAGTAGAGCTGTTCTAGATAGATGTGTGTGCTTTCTGCATTATTTTGTTCGTTTGTTTGCGAAAGAAAAGGAGAGGAAACCAAGCGGAGGAGTGACTGACTAACTCACCGAGGGATGGACTAAGCAAAGAACGATCGATACATGGGCAAGAAAAGCATTTGTTTTAGAAACGTGAGTACATTGTCAACCATACCTGTGGCAGGCGAGGTTTTGTTGTCATGTATTTCTTATTGCGAGCGAGCGAGAGGAGGGAACGTTCGTTCCAGCGAGCGAGCGAGCAAACAAAGAGGCAGGCGAGTAAGTAAAAATGTGGAACCTTTTGCCGCTTCGCTTCGTTTCAGTCAGTTTGAATCCATCCGCCTGTATTAATCGTGGGAATGTTTTGACATGTCTTGAGGCCTTGAAAGTGCTGTAAAAGTGTGCGTGTTTTCCTATTTGTGATTCGTGGGAGCGTGCGAATGATTCGATGTCACGTACAAATGTGGAATTTGTCACAACAACAATGTGTTGAGATCTCGAGCGCGCGCCCTCGCTCCTTCGTTTGCTCGCTCTCTTGCATTGGGAAATGATTTTGGCCACAAGCTTATTTCTCTCCTGCCTGTTATGTTAGTTTTTCTTTTACTCCTCACTCGTCTACGGGACGCCGTGAGTATCGGAAGCGGTTTACCCGGATAAAACGTTGAGAGAGTAAGCAAAGGAAAAAATGAAGCCTACAACACGGGGTATTCCCAGGCGGTCACCCATCCAAGTACTAACCCCGCCCGACAGGGCTTAACTTCGGTGATCGGACGAGAACCGGTGCTTTCCCTGTGGTATGGTCGTAGACAAGGGAAAACAGCTGAAATTTGGCTGGTTATCGGTTATGTTTGATCTGTACTAGCCCTAATTTCGTTACTCTAACCCTAAACCCTAACATCGTTACCCTAACCCTAACCCCAAGATCGTTACCCTAACCCTAAATTTGGTAGCCTAGACCCTAACCCAAACGTCATCTCCTAGAGCCTGCGCACACCTTGAGAAGCGTCGATTTGAGGCAATATATCTCACTGGGGGTGGGGTGGGGTGGGGGGGGGAGTATAGAGATAAATCAAGTTTGGTAAATATTCTAAAGAACACCATCTTGTTAGTTAAGTGTATGTGGCTGGCGTCTTAAAGTTACAATGAGAAGATTACCAACCGATGAGCCACTGGGTCCGTTTTTGGGACTCGCAAGGGCTTCTGGGGGCTACCTGCTACTACCCACCATATACTGTGGGAAGGATCCCTCTACCACCCCCTTGATTGAGGGTATTGGTGGGTATCGCTTCTCGGCCTTTTGGCTAAGATCAAGTGTAGTATCTGTTCTTATCAGCTTAATATCTGATACGCTGCTCATTGAGTAGCTCATATATTAAACTGATTTTTGGAACTGGGCTGTGGAAAAGAGGCTTGCCTCGTCCCAGCCACGGGTTGCCTCGGTATAGCACTACCTCCGAGTGTGGCCCACTTCCCTTTTGGGGAAGACACATTTAATGGAAGGAAAAATAATGACTATAGCATTCTCTTCTGTGCACAGGAGCCCTGCAGCTCCAAAGGGAAGGCGGAAAAAGACATGACGGGCCAAGGCGGCAACTGACACTGGCTGATTTGAAGCGTGCAAAGCAGTACCACAAGGACATAGGTGAGGGAGAGTTTTACCACGGCAAGCGTATGCCTGAAAGGCATACTTACCTGACGCGGGAGGTACTGTGATCAAGGAGGCAGTCCTCTCAAGGCGAGGCCCTTTCATTGCACTTGGACTGGGTTGACCCTTGCGATTACCCCAAATGTGGGTAACTCGAGCGTATAATTTCTGGTAGTGGGGACCTGCGTTCGCGCTCGTCCCCGAAAAGCTGATGTAAAATATCTTGCCCTTAACCCCTGACTGACTAATGAATTGATCTTGATTTTGGAGTTGACCGTTAAACAGGGTGAACTGGAACTGGAATGAAGAGAGAAGAAGAGCAGCAAGGGAAAAAGAAAGCAAAACGCCATGGAAAGAAAGAGAGACAGACAGAGAGACAGACAGAAGTGGCCTGCGTGTTGGCAGAGAGATTTGGAGGAATAGAAGTGATTGTAAATGAAGGTGAGTTTTTGTGAGGATGTGAGTAGAGCTGTTCTAGATAGATGTGTGTGCTTTCTGCATTATTTTGTTCGTTTGTTTGCGAAAGAAAAGGAGAGGAAACCAAGCGGAGGAGTGACTGACTAACTCACCGAGGGATGGACTAAGCAAAGAACGATCGATACATGGGCAAGAAAAGCATTTGTTTTAGAAACGTGAGTACATTGTCAACCATACCTGTGGCAGGCGAGGTTTTGTTGTCATGTATTTCTTATTGCGAGCGAGCGAGAGGAGGGAACGTTCGTTCCAGCGAGCGAGCGAGCAAACAAAGAGGCAGGCGAGTAAGTAAAAATGTGGAACCTTTTGCCGCTTCGCTTCGTTTCAGTCAGTTTGAATCCATCCGCCTGTATTAATCGTGGGAATGTTTTGACATGTCTTGAGGCCTTGAAAGTGCTGTAAAAGTGTGCGTGTTTTCCTATTTGTGATTCGTGGGAGCGTGCGAATGATTCGATGTCACGTACAAATGTGGAATTTGTCACAACAACAATGTGTTGAGATCTCGAGCGCGCGCCCTCGCTCCTTCGTTTGCTCGCTCTCTTGCATTGGGAAATGATTTTGGCCACAAGCTTATTTCTCTCCTGCCTGTTATGTTAGTTTTTCTTTTACTCCTCACTCGTCTACGGGACGCCGTGAGTATCGGAAGCGGTTTACCCGGATAAAACGTTGAGAGAGTAAGCAAAGGAAAAAATGAAGCCTACAACACGGGGTATTCCCAGGCGGTCACCCATCCAAGTACTAACCCCGCCCGACAGGGCTTAACTTCGGTGATCGGACGAGAACCGGTGCTTTCCCTGTGGTATGGTCGTAGACAAGGGAAAACAGCTGAAATTTGGCTGGTTATCGGTTATGTTTGATCTGTACTAGCCCTAATTTCGTTACTCTAACCCTAAACCCTAACATCGTTACCCTAACCCTAACCCCAAGATCGTTACCCTAACCCTAAATTTGGTAGCCTAGACCCTAACCCAAACGTCATCTCCTAGAGCCTGCGCACACCTTGAGAAGCGTCGATTTGAGGCAATATATCTCACTGGGGGTGGGGTGGGGTGGGGGGGGGAGTATAGAGATAAATCAAGTTTGGTAAATATTCTAAAGAACACCATCTTGTTAGTTAAGTGTATGTGGCTGGCGTCTTAAAGTTACAATGAGAAGATTACCAACCGATGAGCCACTGGGTCCGTTTTTGGGACTCGCAAGGGCTTCTGGGGGCTACCTGCTACTACCCACCATATACTGTGGGAAGGATCCCTCTACCACCCCCTTGATTGAGGGTATTGGTGGGTATCGCTTCTCGGCCTTTTGGCTAAGATCAAGTGTAGTATCTGTTCTTATCAGCTTAATATCTGATACGCTGCTCATTGAGTAGCTCATATATTAAACTGATTTTTGGAACTGGGCTGTGGAAAAGAGGCTTGCCTCGTCCCAGCCACGGGTTGCCTCGGTATAGCACTACCTCCGAGTGTGGCCCACTTCCCTTTTGGGGAAGACACATTTAATGGAAGGAAAAATAATGACTATAGCATTCTCTTCTGTGCACAGGAGCCCTGCAGCTCCAAAGGGAAGGCGGAAAAAGACATGACGGGCCAAGGCGGCAACTGACACTGGCTGATTTGAAGCGTGCAAAGCAGTACCACAAGGACATAGGTGAGGGAGAGTTTTACCACGGCAAGCGTATGCCTGAAAGGCATACTTACCTGACGCGGGAGGTACTGTGATCAAGGAGGCAGTCCTCTCAAGGCGAGGCCCTTTCATTGCACTTGGGGGTTGACCCTTGCGATTACCCCAAATGTGGGTAACTCGAGCGTATAATTTCTGGTAGTGGGGACCTGCGTTCGCGCTCGTCCCCGAAAAGCTGATGTAAAATATCTTGCCCTTAACCCCTGACTGACTAATGAATTGATCTTGATTTTGGAGTTGACCGTTAAACAGGGTGAACTGGAACTGGAATGAAGAGAGAAGAAGAGCAGCAAGGGAAAAAGAAAGCAAAACGCCATGGAAAGAAAGAGAGACAGACAGAGAGACAGACAGAAGTGGCCTGCGTGTTGGCAGAGAGATTTGGAGGAATAGAAGTGATTGTAAATGAAGGTGAGTTTTTGTGAGGATGTGAGTAGAGCTGTTCTAGATAGATGTGTGTGCTTTCTGCATTATTTTGTTCGTTTGTTTGCGAAAGAAAAGGAGAGGAAACCAAGCGGAGGAGTGACTGACTAACTCACCGAGGGATGGACTAAGCAAAGAACGATCGATACATGGGCAAGAAAAGCATTTGTTTTAGAAACGTGAGTACATTGTCAACCATACCTGTGGCAGGCGAGGTTTTGTTGTCATGTATTTCTTATTGCGAGCGAGCGAGAGGAGGGAACGTTCGTTCCAGCGAGCGAGCGAGCAAACAAAGAGGCAGGCGAGTAAGTAAAAATGTGGAACCTTTTGCCGCTTCGCTTCGTTTCAGTCAGTTTGAATCCATCCGCCTGTATTAATCGTGGGAATGTTTTGACATGTCTTGAGGCCTTGAAAGTGCTGTAAAAGTGTGCGTGTTTTCCTATTTGTGATTCGTGGGAGCGTGCGAATGATTCGATGTCACGTACAAATGTGGAATTTGTCACAACAACAATGTGTTGAGATCTCGAGCGCGCGCCCTCGCTCCTTCGTTTGCTCGCTCTCTTGCATTGGGAAATGATTTTGGCCACAAGCTTATTTCTCTCCTGCCTGTTATGTTAGTTTTTCTTTTACTCCTCACTCGTCTACGGGACGCCGTGAGTATCGGAAGCGGTTTACCCGGATAAAACGTTGAGAGAGTAAGCAAAGGAAAAAATGAAGCCTACAACACGGGGTATTCCCAGGCGGTCACCCATCCAAGTACTAACCCCGCCCGACAGGGCTTAACTTCGGTGATCGGACGAGAACCGGTGCTTTCCCTGTGGTATGGTCGTAGACAAGGGAAAACAGCTGAAATTTGGCTGGTTATCGGTTATGTTTGATCTGTACTAGCCCTAATTTCGTTACTCTAACCCTAAACCCTAACATCGTTACCCTAACCCTAACCCCAAGATCGTTACCCTAACCCTAAATTTGGTAGCCTAGACCCTAACCCAAACGTCATCTCCTAGAGCCTGCGCACACCTTGAGAAGCGTCGATTTGAGGCAATATATCTCACTGGGGGTGGGGTGGGGTGGGGGGGGGGAGTATAGAGATAAATCAAGTTTGGTAAATATTCTAAAGAACACCATCTTGTTAGTTAAGTGTATGTGGCTGGCGTCTTAAAGTTACAATGAGAAGATTACCAACCGATGAGCCACTGGGTCCGTTTTTGGGACTCGCAAGGGCTTCTGGGGGCTACCTGCTACTACCCACCATATACTGTGGGAAGGATCCCTCTACCACCCCCTTGATTGAGGGTATTGGTGGGTATCGCTTCTCGGCCTTTTGGCTAAGATCAAGTGTAGTATCTGTTCTTATCAGCTTAATATCTGATACGCTGCTCATTGAGTAGCTCATATATTAAACTGATTTTTGGAACTGGGCTGTGGAAAAGAGGCTTGCCTCGTCCCAGCCACGGGTTGCCTCGGTATAGCACTACCTCCGAGTGTGGCCCACTTCCCTTTTGGGGAAGACACATTTAATGGAAGGAAAAATAATGACTATAGCATTCTCTTCTGTGCACAGGAGCCCTGCAGCTCCAAAGGGAAGGCGGAAAAAGACATGACGGGCCAAGGCGGCAACTGACACTGGCTGATTTGAAGCGTGCAAAGCAGTACCACAAGGACATAGGTGAGGGAGAGTTTTACCACGGCAAGCGTATGCCTGAAAGGCATACTTACCTGACGCGGGAGGTACTGTGATCAAGGAGGCAGTCCTCTCAAGGCGAGGCCCTTTCATTGCACTTGGACTGGGTTGACCCTTGCGATTACCCCAAATGTGGGTAACTCGAGCGTATAATTTCTGGTAGTGGGGACCTGCGTTCGCGCTCGTCCCCGAAAAGCTGATGTAAAATATCTTGCCCTTAACCCCTGACTGACTAATGAATTGATCTTGATTTTGGAGTTGACCGTTAAACAGGGTGAACTGGAACTGGAATGAAGAGAGAAGAAGAGCAGCAAGGGAAAAAGAAAGCAAAACGCCATGGAAAGAAAGAGAGACAGACAGAGAGACAGACAGAAGTGGCCTGCGTGTTGGCAGAGAGATTTGGAGGAATAGAAGTGATTGTAAATGAAGGTGAGTTTTTGTGAGGATGTGAGTAGAGCTGTTCTAGATAGATGTGTGTGCTTTCTGCATTATTTTGTTCGTTTGTTTGCGAAAGAAAAGGAGAGGAAACCAAGCGGAGGAGTGACTGACTAACTCACCGAGGGATGGACTAAGCAAAGAACGATCGATACATGGGCAAGAAAAGCATTTGTTTTAGAAACGTGAGTACATTGTCAACCATACCTGTGGCAGGCGAGGTTTTGTTGTCATGTATTTCTTATTGCGAGCGAGCGAGAGGAGGGAACGTTCGTTCCAGCGAGCGAGCGAGCAAACAAAGAGGCAGGCGAGTAAGTAAAAATGTGGAACCTTTTGCCGCTTCGCTTCGTTTCAGTCAGTTTGAATCCATCCGCCTGTATTAATCGTGGGAATGTTTTGACATGTCTTGAGGCCTTGAAAGTGCTGTAAAAGTGTGCGTGTTTTCCTATTTGTGATTCGTGGGAGCGTGCGAATGATTCGATGTCACGTACAAATGTGGGAATTTGTCACAACAACAATGTGTTGAGATCTCGAGCGCGCGCCCTCGCTCCTTCGTTTGCTCGCTCTCTTGCATTGGGAAATGATTTTGGCCACAAGCTTATTTCTCTCCTGCCTGTTATGTTAGTTTTTCTTTTACTCCTCACTCGTCTACGGGACGCCGTGAGTATCGGAAGCGGTTTACCCGGATAAAACGTTGAGAGAGTAAGCAAAGGAAAAAATGAAGCCTACAACACGGGGTATTCCCAGGCGGTCACCCATCCAAGTACTAACCCCGCCCGACAGGGCTTAACTTCGGTGATCGGACGAGAACCGGTGCTTTCCCTGTGGTATGGTCGTAGACAAGGGAAAACAGCTGAAATTTGGCTGGTTATCGGTTATGTTTGATCTGTACTAGCCCTAATTTCGTTACTCTAACCCTAAACCCTAACATCGTTACCCTAACCCTAACCCCAAGATCGTTACCCTAACCCTAAATTTGGTAGCCTAGACCCTAACCCAAACGTCATCTCCTAGAGCCTGCGCACACCTTGAGAAGCGTCGATTTGAGGCAATATATCTCACTGGGGGTGGGGTGGGGTGGGGGGGGGAGTATAGAGATAAATCAAGTTTGGTAAATATTCTAAAGAACACCATCTTGTTAGTTAAGTGTATGTGGCTGGCGTCTTAAAGTTACAATGAGAAGATTACCAACCGATGAGCCACTGGGTCCGTTTTTGGGACTCGCAAGGGCTTCTGGGGGCTACCTGCTACTACC
The DNA here is from genome assembly GCF_964205215.1 of Stylophora pistillata. Lineage (NCBI taxonomy): Eukaryota > Metazoa > Cnidaria > Anthozoa > Scleractinia > Pocilloporidae > Stylophora > Stylophora pistillata. The sequence continues at coordinate 33,378,635 of NC_142520.1, forward strand.
CACCATATACTGTGGGAAGGATCCCTCTACCACCCCCTTGATTGAGGGTATTGGTGGGTATCGCTTCTCGGCCTTTTGGCTAAGATCAAGTGTAGTATCTGTTCTTATCAGCTTAATATCTGATACGCTGCTCATTGAGTAGCTCATATATTAAACTGATTTTTGGAACTGGGCTGTGGAAAAGAGGCTTGCCTCGTCCCAGCCACGGGTTGCCTCGGTATAGCACTACCTCCGAGTGTGGCCCACTTCCCTTTTGGGGAAGACACATTTAATGGAAGGAAAAATAATGACTATAGCATTCTCTTCTGTGCACAGGAGCCCTGCAGCTCCAAAGGGAAGGCGGAAAAAGACATGACGGGCCAAGGCGGCAACTGACACTGGCTGATTTGAAGCGTGCAAAGCAGTACCACAAGGACATAGGTGAGGGAGAGTTTTACCACGGCAAGCGTATGCCTGAAAGGCATACTTACCTGACGCGGGAGGTACTGTGATCAAGGAGGCAGTCCTCTCAAGGCGAGGCCTTTCATTGCACTTGGACTGGGTTGACCCTTGCGATTACCCCAATGTGGGTAACTCGAGCGTATAATTTCTGGTAGTGGGGACCTGCGTTCGCGCTCGTCCCCGAAAAGCTGATGTAAAATATCTTGCCCTTAACCCCTGACTGACTAATGAATTGATCTTGATTTTGGAGTTGACCGTTAAACAGGGTGAACTGGAACTGGAATGAAGAGAGAAGAAGAGCAGCAAGGGAAAAAGAAAGCAAAACGCCATGGAAAGAAAGAGAGACAGACAGAGAGACAGACAGAAGTGGCCTGCGTGTTGGCAGAGAGATTTGGAGGAATAGAAGTGATTGTAAATGAAGGTGAGTTTTTGTGAGGATGTGAGTAGAGCTGTTCTAGATAGATGTGTGTGCTTTCTGCATTATTTTGTTCGTTTGTTTGCGAAAGAAAAGGAGAGGAAACCAAGCGGAGGAGTGACTGACTAACTCACCGAGGGATGGACTAAGCAAAGAACGATCGATACATGGGCAAGAAAAGCATTTGTTTTAGAAACGTGAGTACATTGTCAACCATACCTGTGGCAGGCGAGGTTTTGTTGTCATGTATTTCTTATTGCGAGCGAGCGAGAGGAGGGAACGTTCGTTCCAGCGAGCGAGCGAGCAAACAAAGAGGCAGGCGAGTAAGTAAAAATGTGGAACCTTTTGCCGCTTCGCTTCGTTTCAGTCAGTTTGAATCCATCCGCCTGTATTAATCGTGGGAATGTTTTGACATGTCTTGAGGCCTTGAAAGTGCTGTAAAAGTGTGCGTGTTTTCCTATTTGTGATTCGTGGGAGCGTGCGAATGATTCGATGTCACGTACAAATGTGGAATTTGTCACAACAACAATGTGTTGAGATCTCGAGCGCGCGCCCTCGCTCCTTCGTTTGCTCGCTCTCTTGCATTGGGAAATGATTTTGGCCACAAGCTTATTTCTCTCCTGCCTGTTATGTTAGTTTTTCTTTTACTCCTCACTCGTCTACGGGACGCCGTGAGTATCGGAAGCGGTTTACCCGGATAAAACGTTGAGAGAGTAAGCAAAGGAAAAAATGAAGCCTACAACACGGGGTATTCCCAGGCGGTCACCCATCCAAGTACTAACCCCGCCCGACAGGGCTTAACTTCGGTGATCGGACGAGAACCGGTGCTTTCCCTGTGGTATGGTCGTAGACAAGGGAAAACAGCTGAAATTTGGCTGGTTATCGGTTATGTTTGATCTGTACTAGCCCTAATTTCGTTACTCTAACCCTAAACCCTAACATCGTTACCCTAACCCTAACCCCAAGATCGTTACCCTAACCCTAAATTTGGTAGCCTAGACCCTAACCCAAACGTCATCTCCTAGAGCCTGCGCACACCTTGAGAAGCGTCGATTTGAGGCAATATATCTCACTGGGGGTGGGGTGGGGTGGGGGGGGGAGTATAGAGATAAATCAAGTTTGGTAAATATTCTAAAGAACACCATCTTGTTAGTTAAGTGTATGTGGCTGGCGTCTTAAAGTTACAATGAGAAGATTACCAACCGATGAGCCACTGGGTCCGTTTTTGGGACTCGCAAGGGCTTCTGGGGCTACCTGCTACTACCCACCATATACTGTGGGAAGGATCCCTCTACCACCCCCTTGATTGAGGGTATTGGTGGGTATCGCTTCTCGGCCTTTTGGCTAAGATCAAGTGTAGTATCTGTTCTTATCAGCTTAATATCTGATACGCTGCTCATTGAGTAGCTCATATATTAAACTGATTTTTGGAACTGGGCTGTGGAAAAGAGGCTTGCCTCGTCCCAGCCACGGGTTGCCTCGGTATAGCACTACCTCCGAGTGTGGCCCACTTCCCTTTTGGGGAAGACACATTTAATGGAAGGAAAAATAATGACTATAGCATTCTCTTCTGTGCACAGGAGCCCTGCAGCTCCAAAGGGAAGGCGGAAAAAGACATGACGGGCCAAGGCGGCAACTGACACTGGCTGATTTGAAGCGTGCAAAGCAGTACCACAAGGACATAGGTGAGGGAGAGTTTTACCACGGCAAGCGTATGCCTGAAAGGCATACTTACCTGACGCGGGAGGTACTGTGATCAAGGAGGCAGTCCTCTCAAGGCGAGGCCCTTTCATTGCACTTGGACTGGGTTGACCCTTGCGATTACCCCAAATGTGGGTAACTCGAGCGTATAATTTCTGGTAGTGGGGACCTGCGTTCGCGCTCGTCCCCGAAAAGCTGATGTAAAATATCTTGCCCTTAACCCCTGACTGACTAATGAATTGATCTTGATTTTGGAGTTGACCGTTAAACAGGGTGAACTGGAACTGGAATGAAGAGAGAAGAAGAGCAGCAAGGGAAAAAGAAAGCAAAACGCCATGGAAAGAAAGAGAGACAGACAGAGAGACAGACAGAAGTGGCCTGCGTGTTGGCAGAGAGATTTGGAGGAATAGAAGTGATTGTAAATGAAGGTGAGTTTTTGTGAGGATGTGAGTAGAGCTGTTCTAGATAGATGTGTGTGCTTTCTGCATTATTTTGTTCGTTTGTTTGCGAAAGAAAAGGAGAGGAAACCAAGCGGAGGAGTGACTGACTAACTCACCGAGGGATGGACTAAGCAAAGAACGATCGATACATGGGCAAGAAAAGCATTTGTTTTAGAAACGTGAGTACATTGTCAACCATACCTGTGGCAGGCGAGGTTTTGTTGTCATGTATTTCTTATTGCGAGCGAGCGAGAGGAGGGAACGTTCGTTCCAGCGAGCGAGCGAGCAAACAAAGAGGCAGGCGAGTAAGTAAAAATGTGGAACCTTTTGCCGCTTCGCTTCGTTTCAGTCAGTTTGAATCCATCCGCCTGTATTAATCGTGGGAATGTTTTGACATGTCTTGAGGCCTTGAAAGTGCTGTAAAAGTGTGCGTGTTTTCCTATTTGTGATTCGTGGGAGCGTGCGAATGATTCGATGTCACGTACAAATGTGGAATTTGTCACAACAACAATGTGTTGAGATCTCGAGCGCGCGCCCTCGCTCCTTCGTTTGCTCGCTCTCTTGCATTGGGAAATGATTTTGGCCACAAGCTTATTTCTCTCCTGCCTGTTATGTTAGTTTTTCTTTTACTCCTCACTCGTCTACGGGACGCCGTGAGTATCGGAAGCGGTTTACCCGGATAAAACGTTGAGAGAGTAAGCAAAGGAAAAAATGAAGCCTACAACACGGGGTATTCCCAGCGGTCACCCATCCAAGT
>NC_142520.1:33382588-33408601 GCF_964205215.1 Stylophora pistillata
CACTTTTACAGCACTTTCAAGGCCTCAAGACATGTCAAAACATTCCCACGATTAATAGAGGCGGATGGATTCAAAGTGACTGAAACGAAGCGAAGCGGCAACAGGTTCCACATTTTTACTTACTCGTCTGCCTCTTTGTTTGCTCGCTCGCTGGAACGAACGTTCCCTCCTCTCGCTCGCTCGCAATAAGAAATACATGACAACAAAACCTCGCCTGCCACAGGTATGGTTGACAATGTACTCACGTTTCTAAAACAAATGCTTTTCTTGCCCATGTATCGTTCGTTCTTTGCTTAGTCCATCCGTCGGTTAGTTAGTCAGTCACTCCTCCGCTTGGTTTCCTCTCCTTTTCTTTCGCAAACAAACGAACAAAATAATGCAGAAAGCACACACATCTATCTACAACAGCTCTACTCACATCCTCACAAAAACTCACCTTCATTTACAATCACTTCTATTCCTCCAAATCTCTCTGCCAACACGCAGGCCACTTCTGTCTGTCTCTCTTTCTTTCCATGGCTTTTTGCTTTCTTTTTCCCTTGCTGCTCTTCTTCTCTCTTCATTCCAGTTCCAGTTCCAGTTCACCCTGTTTAACGGTCAACTCCAAAATCAAGATCAATTCATTAGTCAGTCAGGGGTTAAGGGCAAGATATTTTACATCAGCTTTTCGGGGACGAGCGCGAACGCAGGTCCCCACTACCAGAAATTATACGCTCGAGTTACCCACATTTGGGGTAATCGCAAGGGTCAACCCAGTCCAAGTGCAATGAAAGGGCCTCGCCTTGAGAGGACTGCCTCCTTGATCACAGTACCTCCCGCGTCAGGTAAGTATGCCTGAAAGGCATACGCTTGCCGTGGTAAAACTCTCCCTCACCTATGTCCTTGTGGTACTGCTTTGCACGCTTCAAATCAGCCAGTGTCAGTTGCCGCCTTGGCCCGTCATGTCTTTTTCCGCCTTCCCTTTGGAGCTGCAGGGCTCCTGTGCACAGAAGAGAATGCTATAGTCATTATTTTTCCTTTCATTAAATGTGTCTTCCCCAAAAGGGAAGTGGGCCACACTCGGAGGTAGTGCTATACCGAGGCAACCCGTGGCTGGGACGAGGCAAGCCTCTTTTCCACAGCCCAGTTCCAAAAATCAGTTTAATATATGAGCTACTCAATGAGCAGCGTATCAGATATTAAGCTGATAAGAACAGATACTACACTTGATCTTAGCCAAAAGGCCGAGAAGCGATACCCACCAATACCCTCAATCAAGGGGGTGGTAGAGGGATCCTTCCCACAGTATATGGTGGATAGTAGCAGGTAGCCCCCAGAAGCCCTTGCGAGTCCCAAAAACGGACCCAGTGGCTCATCGGTTGGTAATCTTCTCATTGTAACTTTAAGACGCCAGCCACATACACTTAACTAACAAGATGGTGTTCTTTAGAATATTTACCAAACTTGATTTATCTCTATACTCCCCCCCCCCACCCCACCCCCAGTGAGATATATTGCCTCAAATGGACGCTTCTCAAGATGTGCGCGGGCTCTAGGAGATGACGTTTGGCTTAGGGTCTAGGCTACCAAATTTAGGGTTAGGGTAACGATTTTGGGGTTAGGGTTAGGGTAACGATGTTGGGGTTTAGGGTTAGAGTAACCAAATTAGGGCTAGTACAGATCAAACATAACCGATAACCAGCCAAATTTCAGCTGTTTTCCCTTGTCTACGACCATACCACAGGGAAAGCACCGGTTCTCGTCCGATCACCGAAGTTAAGCCCTGTCGGGCGGGGTTAGTACTTGGATGGGTGACCGCCTGGGAATACCCCGTGTTGTAGGCTTCATTTTTTCCTTTGCTTACTCTCTCAACGTTTTATCCGGGTAAACCGCTTCCGATACTCACGGCGTCCCGTAGACGAGTGAGGAGTAAAAGAAAAACTAACATAACAGGGAGGAGAGAAATCATTTTGCCACAACTTGCCGAGCTTGTGGCCAAAATCATTTCCCAATGCAAGAGAGCGAGCAAACGAAGGAGCGATGGCGCGCGCTCGAGATCTCAACACATTGTTGTGACAAATTCCACATTTGTACGTGACATCGAATCATTCGCACGCTCCCACGAATCACAAATAGGAAAACACGCACACTTTTACAGCACTTTCAAGGCCTCAAGACATGTCAAAACATTCCCACGATTAATAGAGGCGGATGGATTCAAAGTGACTGAAACGAAGCGAAGCGGCAACAGGTTCCACATTTTTACTTACTCGTCTGCCTCTTTGTTTGCTCGCATCGCTGGAACGAACGTTCCCTCCTCTCGCTCGCTCGCAATAAGAAATACATGACAACAAAACCTCGCCTGCCACAGGTATGGTTGACAATGTACTCACGTTTCTAAAACAAATGCTTTTCTTGCCCATGTATCGTTCGTTCTTTGCTTAGTCCATCCGTCGGTTAGTTAGTCAGTCACTCCTCCGCTTGGTTTCCTCTCCTTTTCTTTCGCAAACAAACGAACAAAATAATGCAGAAAGCACACACATCTATCTACAACAGCTCTACTCACATCCTCACAAAAACTCACCTTCATTTACAATCACTTCTATTCCTCCAAATCTCTCTGCCAACACGCAGGCCACTTCTGTCTGTCTCTCTTTCTTTCCATGGCTTTTTGCTTTCTTTTTCCCTTGCTGCTCTTCTTCTCTCTTCATTCCAGTTCCAGTTCCAGTTCACCCTGTTTAACGGTCAACTCCAAAATCAAGATCAATTCATTAGTCAGTCAGGGGTTAAGGGCAAGATATTTTACATCAGCTTTTCGGGGACGAGCGCGAACGCAGGTCCCCACTACCAGAAATTATACGCTCGAGTTACCCACATTTGGGGTAATCGCAAGGGTCAACCCAGTCCAAGTGCAATGAAAGGGCCTCGCCTTGAGAGGACTGCCTCCTTGATCACAGTACCTCCCGCGTCAGGTAAGTATGCCTGAAAGGCATACGCTTGCCGTGGTAAAACTCTCCCTCACCTATGTCCTTGTGGTACTGCTTTGCACGCTTCAAATCAGCCAGTGTCAGTTGCCGCCTTGGCCCGTCATGTCTTTTTCCGCCTTCCCTTTGGAGCTGCAGGGCTCCTGTGCACAGAAGAGAATGCTATAGTCATTATTTTTCCTTTCATTAAATGTGTCTTCCCCAAAAGGGAAGTGGGCCACACTCGGAGGTAGTGCTATACCGAGGCAACCCGTGGCTGGGACGAGGCAAGCCTCTTTTCCACAGCCCAGTTCCAAAAATCAGTTTAATATATGAGCTACTCAATGAGCAGCGTATCAGATATTAAGCTGATAAGAACAGATACTACACTTGATCTTAGCCAAAAGGCCGAGAAGCGATACCCACCAATACCCTCAATCAAGGGGGTGGTAGAGGGATCCTTCCCACAGTATATGGTGGATAGTAGCAGGTAGCCCCCAGAAGCCCTTGCGAGTCCCAAAAACGGACCCAGTGGCTCATCGGTTGGTAATCTTCTCATTGTAACTTTAAGACGCCAGCCACATACACTTAACTAACAAGATGGTGTTCTTTAGAATATTTACCAAACTTGATTTATCTCTATACTCCCCCCCCCCCACCCCACCCCCAGTGAGATATATTGCCTCAAATGGACGCTTCTCAAGATGTGCGCGGGCTCTAGGAGATGACGTTTGGCTTAGGGTCTAGGCTACCAAATTTAGGGTTAGGGTAACGATTTTGGGGTTAGGGTTAGGGTAACGATGTTGGGGTTTAGGGTTAGAGTAACCAAATTAGGGCTAGTACAGATCAAACATAACCGATAACCAGCCAAATTTCAGCTGTTTTCCCTTGTCTACGACCATACCACAGGGAAAGCACCGGTTCTCGTCCGATCACCGAAGTTAAGCCCTGTCGGGCGGGGTTAGTACTTGGATGGGTGACCGCCTGGGAATACCCCGTGTTGTAGGCTTCATTTTTTCCTTTGCTTACTCTCTCAACGTTTTATCCGGGTAAACCGCTTCCGATACTCACGGCGTCCCGTAGACGAGTGAGGAGTAAAAGAAAAACTAACATAACAGGGAGGAGAGAAATCATTTTGCCACAACTTGCCGAGCTTGTGGCCAAAATCATTTCCCAATGCAAGAGAGCGAGCAAACGAAGGAGCGATGGCGCGCGCTCGAGATCTCAACACATTGTTGTGACAAATTCCACATTTGTACGTGACATCGAATCATTCGCACGCTCCCACGAATCACAAATAGGAAAACACGCACACTTTTACAGCACTTTCAAGGCCTCAAGACATGTCAAAACATTCCCACGATTAATAGAGGCGGATGGATTCAAAGTGACTGAAACGAAGCGAAGCGGCAACAGGTTCCACATTTTTACTTACTCGTCTGCCTCTTTGTTTGCTCGCTCGCTGGAACGAACGTTCCCTCCTCTCGCTCGCTCGCAATAAGAAATACATGACAACAAAACCTCGCCTGCCACAGGTATGGTTGACAATGTACTCACGTTTCTAAAACAAATGCTTTTCTTGCCCATGTATCGTTCGTTCTTTGCTTAGTCCATCCGTCGGTTAGTTAGTCAGTCACTCCTCCGCTTGGTTTCCTCTCCTTTTCTTTCGCAAACAAACGAACAAAATAATGCAGAAAGCACACACATCTATCTACAACAGCTCTACTCACATCCTCACAAAAACTCACCTTCATTTACAATCACTTCTATTCCTCCAAATCTCTCTGCCAACACGCAGGCCACTTCTGTCTGTCTCTCTTTCTTTCCATGGCTTTTTGCTTTCTTTTTCCCTTGCTGCTCTTCTTCTCTCTTCATTCCAGTTCCAGTTCCAGTTCACCCTGTTTAACGGTCAACTCCAAAATCAAGATCAATTCATTAGTCAGTCAGGGGTTAAGGGCAAGATATTTTACATCAGCTTTTCGGGGACGAGCGCGAACGCAGGTCCCCACTACCAGAAATTATACGCTCGAGTTACCCACATTTGGGGTAATCGCAAGGGTCAACCCAGTCCAAGTGCAATGAAAGGGCCTCGCCTTGAGAGGACTGCCTCCTTGATCACAGTACCTCCCGCGTCAGGTAAGTATGCCTGAAAGGCATACGCTTGCCGTGGTAAAACTCTCCCTCACCTATGTCCTTGTGGTACTGCTTTGCACGCTTCAAATCAGCCAGTGTCAGTTGCCGCCTTGGCCCGTCATGTCTTTTTCCGCCTTCCCTTTGGAGCTGCAGGGCTCCTGTGCACAGAAGAGAATGCTATAGTCATTATTTTTCCTTTCATTAAATGTGTCTTCCCCAAAAGGGAAGTGGGCCACACTCGGAGGTAGTGCTATACCGAGGCAACCCGTGGCTGGGACGAGGCAAGCCTCTTTTCCACAGCCCAGTTCCAAAAATCAGTTTAATATATGAGCTACTCAATGAGCAGCGTATCAGATATTAAGCTGATAAGAACAGATACTACACTTGATCTTAGCCAAAAGGCCGAGAAGCGATACCCACCAATACCCTCAATCAAGGGGGTGGTAGAGGGATCCTTCCCACAGTATATGGTGGATAGTAGCAGGTAGCCCCCAGAAGCCCTTGCGAGTCCCAAAAACGGACCCAGTGGCTCATCGGTTGGTAATCTTCTCATTGTAACTTTAAGACGCCAGCCACATACACTTAACTAACAAGATGGTGTTCTTTAGAATATTTACCAAACTTGATTTATCTCTATACTCCCCCCCCCCACCCCACCCCCAGTGAGATATATTGCCTCAAATGGACGCTTCTCAAGATGTGCGCGGGCTCTAGGAGATGACGTTTGGCTTAGGGTCTAGGCTACCAAATTTAGGGTTAGGGTAACGATTTTGGGGTTAGGGTTAGGGTAACGATGTTGGGGTTTAGGGTTAGAGTAACCAAATTAGGGCTAGTACAGATCAAACATAACCGATAACCAGCCAAATTTCAGCTGTTTTCCCTTGTCTACGACCATACCACAGGGAAAGCACCGGTTCTCGTCCGATCACCGAAGTTAAGCCCTGTCGGGCGGGGTTAGTACTTGGATGGGTGACCGCCTGGGAATACCCCGTGTTGTAGGCTTCATTTTTTCCTTTGCTTACTCTCTCAACGTTTTATCCGGGTAAACCGCTTCCGATACTCACGGCGTCCCGTAGACGAGTGAGGAGTAAAAGAAAAACTAACATAACAGGGAGGAGAGAAATCATTTTGCCACAACTTGCCGAGCTTGTGGCCAAAATCATTTCCCAATGCAAGAGAGCGAGCAAACGAAGGAGCGATGGCGCGCGCTCGAGATCTCAACACATTGTTGTGACAAATTCCACATTTGTACGTGACATCGAATCATTCGCACGCTCCCACGAATCACAAATAGGAAAACACGCACACTTTTACAGCACTTTCAAGGCCTCAAGACATGTCAAAACATTCCCACGATTAATAGAGGCGGATGGATTCAAAGTGACTGAAACGAAGCGAAGCGGCAACAGGTTCCACATTTTTACTTACTCGTCTGCCTCTTTGTTTGCTCGCTCGCTGGAACGAACGTTCCCTCCTCTCGCTCGCTCGCAATAAGAAATACATGACAACAAAACCTCGCCTGCCACAGGTATGGTTGACAATGTACTCACGTTTCTAAAACAAATGCTTTTCTTGCCCATGTATCGTTCGTTCTTTGCTTAGTCCATCCGTCGGTTAGTTAGTCAGTCACTCCTCCGCTTGGTTTCCTCTCCTTTTCTTTCGCAAACAAACGAACAAAATAATGCAGAAAGCACACACATCTATCTACAACAGCTCTACTCACATCCTCACAAAAACTCACCTTCATTTACAATCACTTCTATTCCTCCAAATCTCTCTGCCAACACGCAGGCCACTTCTGTCTGTCTCTCTTTCTTTCCATGGCTTTTTGCTTTCTTTTTCCCTTGCTGCTCTTCTTCTCTCTTCATTCCAGTTCCAGTTCCAGTTCACCCTGTTTAACGGTCAACTCCAAAATCAAGATCAATTCATTAGTCAGTCAGGGGTTAAGGGCAAGATATTTTACATCAGCTTTTCGGGGACGAGCGCGAACGCAGGTCCCCACTACCAGAAATTATACGCTCGAGTTACCCACATTTGGGGTAATCGCAAGGGTCAACCCAGTCCAAGTGCAATGAAAGGGCCTCGCCTTGAGAGGACTGCCTCCTTGATCACAGTACCTCCCGCGTCAGGTAAGTATGCCTGAAAGGCATACGCTTGCCGTGGTAAAACTCTCCCTCACCTATGTCCTTGTGGTACTGCTTTGCACGCTTCAAATCAGCCAGTGTCAGTTGCCGCCTTGGCCCGTCATGTCTTTTTCCGCCTTCCCTTTGGAGCTGCAGGGCTCCTGTGCACAGAAGAGAATGCTATAGTCATTATTTTTCCTTTCATTAAATGTGTCTTCCCCAAAAGGGAAGTGGGCCACACTCGGAGGTAGTGCTATACCGAGGCAACCCGTGGCTGGGACGAGGCAAGCCTCTTTTCCACAGCCCAGTTCCAAAAATCAGTTTAATATATGAGCTACTCAATGAGCAGCGTATCAGATATTAAGCTGATAAGAACAGATACTACACTTGATCTTAGCCAAAAGGCCGAGAAGCGATACCCACCAATACCCTCAATCAAGGGGGTGGTAGAGGGATCCTTCCCACAGTATATGGTGGATAGTAGCAGGTAGCCCCCAGAAGCCCTTGCGAGTCCCAAAAACGGACCCAGTGGCTCATCGGTTGGTAATCTTCTCATTGTAACTTTAAGACGCCAGCCACATACACTTAACTAACAAGATGGTGTTCTTTAGAATATTTACCAAACTTGATTTATCTCTATACTCCCCCCCCCCACCCCACCCCCAGTGAGATATATTGCCTCAAATGGACGCTTCTCAAGATGTGCGCGGGCTCTAGGAGATGACGTTTGGCTTAGGGTCTAGGCTACCAAATTTAGGGTTAGGGTAACGATTTTGGGGTTAGGGTTAGGGTAACGATGTTGGGGTTTAGGGTTAGAGTAACCAAATTAGGGCTAGTACAGATCAAACATAACCGATAACCAGCCAAATTTCAGCTGTTTTCCCTTGTCTACGACCATACCACAGGGAAAGCACCGGTTCTCGTCCGATCACCGAAGTTAAGCCCTGTCGGGCGGGGTTAGTACTTGGATGGGTGACCGCCTGGGAATACCCCGTGTTGTAGGCTTCATTTTTTCCTTTGCTTACTCTCTCAACGTTTTATCCGGGTAAACCGCTTCCGATACTCACGGCGTCCCGTAGACGAGTGAGGAGTAAAAGAAAAACTAACATAACAGGGAGGAGAGAAATCATTTTGCCACAACTTGCCGAGCTTGTGGCCAAAATCATTTCCCAATGCAAGAGAGCGAGCAAACGAAGGAGCGATGGCGCGCGCTCGAGATCTCAACACATTGTTGTGACAAATTCCACATTTGTACGTGACATCGAATCATTCGCACGCTCCCACGAATCACAAATAGGAAAACACGCACACTTTTACAGCACTTTCAAGGCCTCAAGACATGTCAAAACATTCCCACGATTAATAGAGGCGGATGGATTCAAAGTGACTGAAACGAAGCGAAGCGGCAACAGGTTCCACATTTTTACTTACTCGTCTGCCTCTTTGTTTGCTCGCTCGCTGGAACGAACGTTCCCTCCTCTCGCTCGCTCGCAATAAGAAATACATGACAACAAAACCTCGCCTGCCACAGGTATGGTTGACAATGTACTCACGTTTCTAAAACAAATGCTTTTCTTGCCCATGTATCGTTCGTTCTTTGCTTAGTCCATCCGTCGGTTAGTTAGTCAGTCACTCCTCCGCTTGGTTTCCTCTCCTTTTCTTTCGCAAACAAACGAACAAAATAATGCAGAAAGCACACACATCTATCTACAACAGCTCTACTCACATCCTCACAAAAACTCACCTTCATTTACAATCACTTCTATTCCTCCAAATCTCTCTGCCAACACGCAGGCCACTTCTGTCTGTCTCTCTTTCTTTCCATGGCTTTTTGCTTTCTTTTTCCCTTGCTGCTCTTCTTCTCTCTTCATTCCAGTTCCAGTTCCAGTTCACCCTGTTTAACGGTCAACTCCAAAATCAAGATCAATTCATTAGTCAGTCAGGGGTTAAGGGCAAGATATTTTACATCAGCTTTTCGGGGACGAGCGCGAACGCAGGTCCCCACTACCAGAAATTATACGCTCGAGTTACCCACATTTGGGGTAATCGCAAGGGTCAACCCAGTCCAAGTGCAATGAAAGGGCCTCGCCTTGAGAGGACTGCCTCCTTGATCACAGTACCTCCCGCGTCAGGTAAGTATGCCTGAAAGGCATACGCTTGCCGTGGTAAAACTCTCCCTCACCTATGTCCTTGTGGTACTGCTTTGCACGCTTCAAATCAGCCAGTGTCAGTTGCCGCCTTGGCCCGTCATGTCTTTTTCCGCCTTCCCTTTGGAGCTGCAGGGCTCCTGTGCACAGAAGAGAATGCTATAGTCATTATTTTTCCTTTCATTAAATGTGTCTTCCCCAAAAGGGAAGTGGGCCACACTCGGAGGTAGTGCTATACCGAGGCAACCCGTGGCTGGGACGAGGCAAGCCTCTTTTCCACAGCCCAGTTCCAAAAATCAGTTTAATATATGAGCTACTCAATGAGCAGCGTATCAGATATTAAGCTGATAAGAACAGATACTACACTTGATCTTAGCCAAAAGGCCGAGAAGCGATACCCACCAATACCCTCAATCAAGGGGGTGGTAGAGGGATCCTTCCCACAGTATATGGTGGATAGTAGCAGGTAGCCCCCAGAAGCCCTTGCGAGTCCCAAAAACGGACCCAGTGGCTCATCGGTTGGTAATCTTCTCATTGTAACTTTAAGACGCCAGCCACATACACTTAACTAACAAGATGGTGTTCTTTAGAATATTTACCAAACTTGATTTATCTCTATACTCCCCCCCCCCACCCCACCCCCAGTGAGATATATTGCCTCAAATGGACGCTTCTCAAGATGTGCGCGGGCTCTAGGAGATGACGTTTGGCTTAGGGTCTAGGCTACCAAATTTAGGGTTAGGGTAACGATTTTGGGGTTAGGGTTAGGGTAACGATGTTGGGGTTTAGGGTTAGAGTAACCAAATTAGGGCTAGTACAGATCAAACATAACCGATAACCAGCCAAATTTCAGCTGTTTTCCCTTGTCTACGACCATACCACAGGGAAAGCACCGGTTCTCGTCCGATCACCGAAGTTAAGCCCTGTCGGGCGGGGTTAGTACTTGGATGGGTGACCGCCTGGGAATACCCCGTGTTGTAGGCTTCATTTTTTCCTTTGCTTACTCTCTCAACGTTTTATCCGGGTAAACCGCTTCCGATACTCACGGCGTCCCGTAGACGAGTGAGGAGTAAAAGAAAAACTAACATAACAGGGAGGAGAGAAATCATTTTGCCACAACTTGCCGAGCTTGTGGCCAAAATCATTTCCCAATGCAAGAGAGCGAGCAAACGAAGGAGCGATGGCGCGCGCTCGAGATCTCAACACATTGTTGTGACAAATTCCACATTTGTACGTGACATCGAATCATTCGCACGCTCCCACGAATCACAAATAGGAAAACACGCACACTTTTACAGCACTTTCAAGGCCTCAAGACATGTCAAAACATTCCCACGATTAATAGAGGCGGATGGATTCAAAGTGACTGAAACGAAGCGAAGCGGCAACAGGTTCCACATTTTTACTTACTCGTCTGCCTCTTTGTTTGCTCGCTCGCTGGAACGAACGTTCCCTCCTCTCGCTCGCTCGCAATAAGAAATACATGACAACAAAACCTCGCCTGCCACAGGTATGGTTGACAATGTACTCACGTTTCTAAAACAAATGCTTTTCTTGCCCATGTATCGTTCGTTCTTTGCTTAGTCCATCCGTCGGTTAGTTAGTCAGTCACTCCTCCGCTTGGTTTCCTCTCCTTTTCTTTCGCAAACAAACGAACAAAATAATGCAGAAAGCACACACATCTATCTACAACAGCTCTACTCACATCCTCACAAAAACTCACCTTCATTTACAATCACTTCTATTCCTCCAAATCTCTCTGCCAACACGCAGGCCACTTCTGTCTGTCTCTCTTTCTTTCCATGGCTTTTTGCTTTCTTTTTCCCTTGCTGCTCTTCTTCTCTCTTCATTCCAGTTCCAGTTCCAGTTCACCCTGTTTAACGGTCAACTCCAAAATCAAGATCAATTCATTAGTCAGTCAGGGGTTAAGGGCAAGATATTTTACATCAGCTTTTCGGGGACGAGCGCGAACGCAGGTCCCCACTACCAGAAATTATACGCTCGAGTTACCCACATTTGGGGTAATCGCAAGGGTCAACCCAGTCCAAGTGCAATGAAAGGGCCTCGCCTTGAGAGGACTGCCTCCTTGATCACAGTACCTCCCGCGTCAGGTAAGTATGCCTGAAAGGCATACGCTTGCCGTGGTAAAACTCTCCCTCACCTATGTCCTTGTGGTACTGCTTTGCACGCTTCAAATCAGCCAGTGTCAGTTGCCGCCTTGGCCCGTCATGTCTTTTTCCGCCTTCCCTTTGGAGCTGCAGGGCTCCTGTGCACAGAAGAGAATGCTATAGTCATTATTTTTCCTTTCATTAAATGTGTCTTCCCCAAAAGGGAAGTGGGCCACACTCGGAGGTAGTGCTATACCGAGGCAACCCGTGGCTGGGACGAGGCAAGCCTCTTTTCCACAGCCCAGTTCCAAAAATCAGTTTAATATATGAGCTACTCAATGAGCAGCGTATCAGATATTAAGCTGATAAGAACAGATACTACACTTGATCTTAGCCAAAAGGCCGAGAAGCGATACCCACCAATACCCTCAATCAAGGGGGTGGTAGAGGGATCCTTCCCACAGTATATGGTGGATAGTAGCAGGTAGCCCCCAGAAGCCCTTGCGAGTCCCAAAAACGGACCCAGTGGCTCATCGGTTGGTAATCTTCTCATTGTAACTTTAAGACGCCAGCCACATACACTTAACTAACAAGATGGTGTTCTTTAGAATATTTACCAAACTTGATTTATCTCTATACTCCCCCCCCCCACCCCACCCCCAGTGAGATATTTGCCTCAAATGGACGCTTCTCAAGATGTGCGCGGGCTCTAGGAGATGACGTTTGGCTTAGGGTCTAGGCTACCAAATTTAGGGTTAGGGTAACGATTTTGGGGTTAGGGTTAGGGTAACGATGTTGGGGTTTAGGGTTAGAGTAACCAAATTAGGGCTAGTACAGATCAAACATAACCGATAACCAGCCAAATTTCAGCTGTTTTCCCTTGTCTACGACCATACCACAGGGAAAGCACCGGTTCTCGTCCGATCACCGAAGTTAAGCCCTGTCGGGCGGGGTTAGTACTTGGATGGGTGACCGCCTGGGAATACCCCGTGTTGTAGGCTTCATTTTTTCCTTTGCTTACTCTCTCAACGTTTTATCCGGGTAAACCGCTTCCGATACTCACGGCGTCCCGTAGACGAGTGAGGAGTAAAAGAAAAACTAACATAACAGGGAGGAGAGAAATCATTTTGCCACAACTTGCCGAGCTTGTGGCCAAAATCATTTCCCAATGCAAGAGAGCGAGCAAACGAAGGAGCGATGGCGCGCGCTCGAGATCTCAACACTTGTTGTGACAAATTCCACATTTGTACGTGACATCGAATCATTCGCACGCTCCCACGAATCACAAATAGGAAAACACGCACACTTTTACAGCACTTTCAAGGCCTCAAGACATGTCAAAACATTCCCACGATTAATAGAGGCGGATGGATTCAAAGTGACTGAAACGAAGCGAAGCGGCAACAGGTTCCACATTTTTACTTACTCGTCTGCCTCTTTGTTTGCTCGCTCGCTGGAACGAACGTTCCCTCCTCTCGCTCGCTCGCAATAAGAAATACATGACAACAAAACCTCGCCTGCCACAGGTATGGTTGACAATGTACTCACGTTTCTAAAACAAATGCTTTTCTTGCCCATGTATCGTTCGTTCTTTGCTTAGTCCATCCGTCGGTTAGTTAGTCAGTCACTCCTCCGCTTGGTTTCCTCTCCTTTTCTTTCGCAAACAAACGAACAAAATAATGCAGAAAGCACACACATCTATCTACAACAGCTCTACTCACATCCTCACAAAAACTCACCTTCATTTACAATCACTTCTATTCCTCCAAATCTCTCTGCCAACACGCAGGCCACTTCTGTCTGTCTCTCTTTCTTTCCATGGCTTTTTGCTTTCTTTTTCCCTTGCTGCTCTTCTTCTCTCTTCATTCCAGTTCCAGTTCCAGTTCACCCTGTTTAACGGTCAACTCCAAAATCAAGATCAATTCATTAGTCAGTCAGGGGTTAAGGGCAAGATATTTTACATCAGCTTTTCGGGGACGAGCGCGAACGCAGGTCCCCACTACCAGAAATTATACGCTCGAGTTACCCACATTTGGGGTAATCGCAATGGTCAACCCAGTCCAAGTGCAATGAAAGGGCCTCGCCTTGAGAGGACTGCCTCCTTGATCACAGTACCTCCCGCGTCAGGTAAGTATGCCTGAAAGGCATACGCTTGCCGTGGTAAAACTCTCCCTCACCTATGTCCTTGTGGTACTGCTTTGCACGCTTCAAATCAGCCAGTGTCAGTTGCCGCCTTGGCCCGTCATGTCTTTTTCCGCCTTCCCTTTGGAGCTGCAGGGCTCCTGTGCACAGAAGAGAATGCTATAGTCATTATTTTTCCTTTCATTAAATGTGTCTTCCCCAAAAGGGAAGTGGGCCACACTCGGAGGTAGTGCTATACCGAGGCAACCCGTGGCTGGGACGAGGCAAGCCTCTTTTCCACAGCCCAGTTCCAAAAATCAGTTTAATATATGAGCTACTCAATGAGCAGCGTATCAGATATTAAGCTGATAAGAACAGATACTACACTTGATCTTAGCCAAAAGGCCGAGAAGCGATACCCACCAATACCCTCAATCAAGGGGGTGGTAGAGGGATCCTTCCCACAGTATATGGTGGATAGTAGCAGGTAGCCCCCAGAAGCCCTTGCGAGTCCCAAAAACGGACCCAGTGGCTCATCGGTTGGTAATCTTCTCATTGTAACTTTAAGACGCCAGCCACATACACTTAACTAACAAGATGGTGTTCTTTAGAATATTTACCAAACTTGATTTATCTCTATACTCCCCCCCCCCACCCCACCCCCAGTGAGATATATTGCCTCAAATGGACGCTTCTCAAGATGTGCGCGGGCTCTAGGAGATGACGTTTGGCTTAGGGTCTAGGCTACCAAATTTAGGGTTAGGGTAACGATTTTGGGGTTAGGGTTAGGGTAACGATGTTGGGGTTTAGGGTTAGAGTAACCAAATTAGGGCTAGTACAGATCAAACATAACCGATAACCAGCCAAATTTCAGCTGTTTTCCCTTGTCTACGACCATACCACAGGGAAAGCACCGGTTCTCGTCCGATCACCGAAGTTAAGCCCTGTCGGGCGGGGTTAGTACTTGGATGGGTGACCGCCTGGGAATACCCCGTGTTGTAGGCTTCATTTTTTCCTTTGCTTACTCTCTCAACGTTTTATCCGGGTAAACCGCTTCCGATACTCACGGCGTCCCGTAGACGAGTGAGGAGTAAAAGAAAAACTAACATAACAGGGAGGAGAGAAATCATTTTGCCACAACTTGCCGAGCTTGTGGCCAAAATCATTTCCCAATGCAAGAGAGCGAGCAAACGAAGGAGCGATGGCGCGCGCTCGAGATCTCAACACATTGTTGTGACAAATTCCACATTTGTACGTGACATCGAATCATTCGCACGCTCCCACGAATCACAAATAGGAAAACACGCACACTTTTACAGCACTTTCAAGGCCTCAAGACATGTCAAAACATTCCCACGATTAATAGAGGCGGATGGATTCAAAGTGACTGAAACGAAGCGAAGCGGCAACAGGTTCCACATTTTTACTTACTCGTCTGCCTCTTTGTTTGCTCGCTCGCTGGAACGAACGTTCCCTCCTCTCGCTCGCTCGCAATAAGAAATACATGACAACAAAACCTCGCCTGCCACAGGTATGGTTGACAATGTACTCACGTTTCTAAAACAAATGCTTTTCTTGCCCATGTATCGTTCGTTCTTTGCTTAGTCCATCCGTCGGTTAGTTAGTCAGTCACTCCTCCGCTTGGTTTCCTCTCCTTTTCTTTCGCAAACAAACGAACAAAATAATGCAGAAAGCACACACATCTATCTACAACAGCTCTACTCACATCCTCACAAAAACTCACCTTCATTTACAATCACTTCTATTCCTCCAAATCTCTCTGCCAACACGCAGGCCACTTCTGTCTGTCTCTCTTTCTTTCCATGGCTTTTTGCTTTCTTTTTCCCTTGCTGCTCTTCTTCTCTCTTCATTCCAGTTCCAGTTCCAGTTCACCCTGTTTAACGGTCAACTCCAAAATCAAGATCAATTCATTAGTCAGTCAGGGGTTAAGGGCAAGATATTTTACATCAGCTTTTCGGGGACGAGCGCGAACGCAGGTCCCCACTACCAGAAATTATACGCTCGAGTTACCCACATTTGGGGTAATCGCAAGGGTCAACCCAGTCCAAGTGCAATGAAAGGGCCTCGCCTTGAGAGGACTGCCTCCTTGATCACAGTACCTCCCGCGTCAGGTAAGTATGCCTGAAAGGCATACGCTTGCCGTGGTAAAACTCTCCCTCACCTATGTCCTTGTGGTACTGCTTTGCACGCTTCAAATCAGCCAGTGTCAGTTGCCGCCTTGGCCCGTCATGTCTTTTTCCGCCTTCCCTTTGGAGCTGCAGGGCTCCTGTGCACAGAAGAGAATGCTATAGTCATTATTTTTCCTTTCATTAAATGTGTCTTCCCCAAAAGGGAAGTGGGCCACACTCGGAGGTAGTGCTATACCGAGGCAACCCGTGGCTGGGACGAGGCAAGCCTCTTTTCCACAGCCCAGTTCCAAAAATCAGTTTAATATATGAGCTACTCAATGAGCAGCGTATCAGATATTAAGCTGATAAGAACAGATACTACACTTGATCTTAGCCAAAAGGCCGAGAAGCGATACCCACCAATACCCTCAATCAAGGGGGTGGTAGAGGGATCCTTCCCACAGTATATGGTGGATAGTAGCAGGTAGCCCCCAGAAGCCCTTGCGAGTCCCAAAAACGGACCCAGTGGCTCATCGGTTGGTAATCTTCTCATTGTAACTTTAAGACGCCAGCCACATACACTTAACTAACAAGATGGTGTTCTTTAGAATATTTACCAAACTTGATTTATCTCTATACTCCCCCCCCCCACCCCACCCCCAGTGAGATATATTGCCTCAAATGGACGCTTCTCAAGATGTGCGCGGGCTCTAGGAGATGACGTTTGGCTTAGGGTCTAGGCTACCAAATTTAGGGTTAGGGTAACGATTTTGGGGTTAGGGTTAGGGTAACGATGTTGGGGTTTAGGGTTAGAGTAACCAAATTAGGGCTAGTACAGATCAAACATAACCGATAACCAGCCAAATTTCAGCTGTTTTCCCTTGTCTACGACCATACCACAGGGAAAGCACCGGTTCTCGTCCGATCACCGAAGTTAAGCCCTGTCGGGCGGGGTTAGTACTTGGATGGGTGACCGCCTGGGAATACCCCGTGTTGTAGGCTTCATTTTTTCCTTTGCTTACTCTCTCAACGTTTTATCCGGGTAAACCGCTTCCGATACTCACGGCGTCCCGTAGACGAGTGAGGAGTAAAAGAAAAACTAACATAACAGGGAGGAGAGAAATCATTTTGCCACAACTTGCCGAGCTTGTGGCCAAAATCATTTCCCAATGCAAGAGAGCGAGCAAACGAAGGAGCGATGGCGCGCGCTCGAGATCTCAACACATTGTTGTGACAAATTCCACATTTGTACGTGACATCGAATCATTCGCACGCTCCCACGAATCACAAATAGGAAAACACGCACACTTTTACAGCACTTTCAAGGCCTCAAGACATGTCAAAACATTCCCACGATTAATAGAGGCGGATGGATTCAAAGTGACTGAAACGAAGCGAAGCGGCAACAGGTTCCACATTTTTACTTACTCGTCTGCCTCTTTGTTTGCTCGCTCGCTGGAACGAACGTTCCCTCCTCTCGCTCGCTCGCAATAAGAAATACATGACAACAAAACCTCGCCTGCCACAGGTATGGTTGACAATGTACTCACGTTTCTAAAACAAATGCTTTTCTTGCCCATGTATCGTTCGTTCTTTGCTTAGTCCATCCGTCGGTTAGTTAGTCAGTCACTCCTCCGCTTGGTTTCCTCTCCTTTTCTTTCGCAAACAAACGAACAAAATAATGCAGAAAGCACACACATCTATCTACAACAGCTCTACTCACATCCTCACAAAAACTCACCTTCATTTACAATCACTTCTATTCCTCCAAATCTCTCTGCCAACACGCAGGCCACTTCTGTCTGTCTCTCTTTCTTTCCATGGCTTTTTGCTTTCTTTTTCCCTTGCTGCTCTTCTTCTCTCTTCATTCCAGTTCCAGTTCCAGTTCACCCTGTTTAACGGTCAACTCCAAAATCAAGATCAATTCATTAGTCAGTCAGGGGTTAAGGGCAAGATATTTTACATCAGCTTTTCGGGGACGAGCGCGAACGCAGGTCCCCACTACCAGAAATTATACGCTCGAGTTACCCACATTTGGGGTAATCGCAAGGGTCAACCCAGTCCAAGTGCAATGAAAGGGCCTCGCCTTGAGAGGACTGCCTCCTTGATCACAGTACCTCCCGCGTCAGGTAAGTATGCCTGAAAGGCATACGCTTGCCGTGGTAAAACTCTCCCTCACCTATGTCCTTGTGGTACTGCTTTGCACGCTTCAAATCAGCCAGTGTCAGTTGCCGCCTTGGCCCGTCATGTCTTTTTCCGCCTTCCCTTTGGAGCTGCAGGGCTCCTGTGCACAGAAGAGAATGCTATAGTCATTATTTTTCCTTTCATTAAATGTGTCTTCCCCAAAAGGGAAGTGGGCCACACTCGGAGGTAGTGCTATACCGAGGCAACCCGTGGCTGGGACGAGGCAAGCCTCTTTTCCACAGCCCAGTTCCAAAAATCAGTTTAATATATGAGCTACTCAATGAGCAGCGTATCAGATATTAAGCTGATAAGAACAGATACTACACTTGATCTTAGCCAAAAGGCCGAGAAGCGATACCCACCAATACCCTCAATCAAGGGGGTGGTAGAGGGATCCTTCCCACAGTATATGGTGGATAGTAGCAGGTAGCCCCCAGAAGCCCTTGCGAGTCCCAAAAACGGACCCAGTGGCTCATCGGTTGGTAATCTTCTCATTGTAACTTTAAGACGCCAGCCACATACACTTAACTAACAAGATGGTGTTCTTTAGAATATTTACCAAACTTGATTTATCTCTATACTCCCCCCCCCCACCCCACCCCCAGTGAGATATATTGCCTCAAATGGACGCTTCTCAAGATGTGCGCGGGCTCTAGGAGATGACGTTTGGCTTAGGGTCTAGGCTACCAAATTTAGGGTTAGGGTAACGATTTTGGGGTTAGGGTTAGGGTAACGATGTTGGGGTTTAGGGTTAGAGTAACCAAATTAGGGCTAGTACAGATCAAACATAACCGATAACCAGCCAAATTTCAGCTGTTTTCCCTTGTCTACGACCATACCACAGGGAAAGCACCGGTTCTCGTCCGATCACCGAAGTTAAGCCCTGTCGGGCGGGGTTAGTACTTGGATGGGTGACCGCCTGGGAATACCCCGTGTTGTAGGCTTCATTTTTTCCTTTGCTTACTCTCTCAACGTTTTATCCGGGTAAACCGCTTCCGATACTCACGGCGTCCCGTAGACGAGTGAGGAGTAAAAGAAAAACTAACATAACAGGGAGGAGAGAAATCATTTTGCCACAACTTGCCGAGCTTGTGGCCAAAATCATTTCCCAATGCAAGAGAGCGAGCAAACGAAGGAGCGATGGCGCGCGCTCGAGATCTCAACACATTGTTGTGAAAATTCCACATTTGTACGTGACATCGAATCATTCGCACGCTCCCACGAATCACAAATAGGAAAACACGCACACTTTTACAGCACTTTCAAGGCCTCAAGACATGTCAAAACATTCCCACGATTAATAGAGGCGGATGGATTCAAAGTGACTGAAACGAAGCGAAGCGGCAACAGGTTCCACATTTTTACTTACTCGTCTGCCTCTTTGTTTGCTCGCTCGCTGGAACGAACGTTCCCTCCTCTCGCTCGCTCGCAATAAGAAATACATGACAACAAAACCTCGCCTGCCACAGGTATGGTTGACAATGTACTCACGTTTCTAAAACAAATGCTTTTCTTGCCCATGTATCGTTCGTTCTTTGCTTAGTCCATCCGTCGGTTAGTTAGTCAGTCACTCCTCCGCTTGGTTTCCTCTCCTTTTCTTTCGCAAACAAACGAACAAAATAATGCAGAAAGCACACACATCTATCTACAACAGCTCTACTCACATCCTCACAAAAACTCACCTTCATTTACAATCACTTCTATTCCTCCAAATCTCTCTGCCAACACGCAGGCCACTTCTGTCTGTCTCTCTTTCTTTCCATGGCTTTTTGCTTTCTTTTTCCCTTGCTGCTCTTCTTCTCTCTTCATTCCAGTTCCAGTTCCAGTTCACCCTGTTTAACGGTCAACTCCAAAATCAAGATCAATTCATTAGTCAGTCAGGGGTTAAGGGCAAGATATTTTACATCAGCTTTTCGGGGACGAGCGCGAACGCAGGTCCCCACTACCAGAAATTATACGCTCGAGTTACCCACATTTGGGGTAATCGCAAGGGTCAACCCAGTCCAAGTGCAATGAAAGGGCCTCGCCTTGAGAGGACTGCCTCCTTGATCACAGTACCTCCCGCGTCAGGTAAGTATGCCTGAAAGGCATACGCTTGCCGTGGTAAAACTCTCCCTCACCTATGTCCTTGTGGTACTGCTTTGCACGCTTCAAATCAGCCAGTGTCAGTTGCCGCCTTGGCCCGTCATGTCTTTTTCCGCCTTCCCTTTGGAGCTGCAGGGCTCCTGTGCACAGAAGAGAATGCTATAGTCATTATTTTTCCTTTCATTAAATGTGTCTTCCCCAAAAGGGAAGTGGGCCACACTCGGAGGTAGTGCTATACCGAGGCAACCCGTGGCTGGGACGAGGCAAGCCTCTTTTCCACAGCCCAGTTCCAAAAATCAGTTTAATATATGAGCTACTCAATGAGCAGCGTATCAGATATTAAGCTGATAAGAACAGATACTACACTTGATCTTAGCCAAAAGGCCGAGAAGCGATACCCACCAATACCCTCAATCAAGGGGGTGGTAGAGGGATCCTTCCCACAGTATATGGTGGATAGTAGCAGGTAGCCCCCAGAAGCCCTTGCGAGTCCCAAAAACGGACCCAGTGGCTCATCGGTTGGTAATCTTCTCATTGTAACTTTAAGACGCCAGCCACATACACTTAACTAACAAGATGGTGTTCTTTAGAATATTTACCAAACTTGATTTATCTCTATACTCCCCCCCCCCACCCCACCCCCAGTGAGATATATTGCCTCAAATGGACGCTTCTCAAGATGTGCGCGGGCTCTAGGAGATGACGTTTGGCTTAGGGTCTAGGCTACCAAATTTAGGGTTAGGGTAACGATTTTGGGGTTAGGGTTAGGGTAACGATGTTGGGGTTTAGGGTTAGAGTAACCAAATTAGGGCTAGTACAGATCAAACATAACCGATAACCAGCCAAATTTCAGCTGTTTTCCCTTGTCTACGACCATACCACAGGGAAAGCACCGGTTCTCGTCCGATCACCGAAGTTAAGCCCTGTCGGGCGGGGTTAGTACTTGGATGGGTGACCGCCTGGGAATACCCCGTGTTGTAGGCTTCATTTTTTCCTTTGCTTACTCTCTCAACGTTTTATCCGGGTAAACCGCTTCCGATACTCACGGCGTCCCGTAGACGAGTGAGGAGTAAAAGAAAAACTAACATAACAGGGAGGAGAGAAATCATTTTGCCACAACTTGCCGAGCTTGTGGCCAAAATCATTTCCCAATGCAAGAGAGCGAGCAAACGAAGGAGCGATGGCGCGCGCTCGAGATCTCAACACATTGTTGTGACAAATTCCACATTTGTACGTGACATCGAATCATTCGCACGCTCCCACGAATCACAAATAGGAAAACACGCACACTTTTACAGCACTTTCAAGGCCTCAAGACATGTCAAAACATTCCCACGATTAATAGAGGCGGATGGATTCAAAGTGACTGAAACGAAGCGAAGCGGCAACAGGTTCCACATTTTTACTTACTCGTCTGCCTCTTTGTTTGCTCGCTCGCTGGAACGAACGTTCCCTCCTCTCGCTCGCTCGCAATAAGAAATACATGACAACAAAACCTCGCCTGCCACAGGTATGGTTGACAATGTACTCACGTTTCTAAAACAAATGCTTTTCTTGCCCATGTATCGTTCGTTCTTTGCTTAGTCCATCCGTCGGTTAGTTAGTCAGTCACTCCTCCGCTTGGTTTCCTCTCCTTTTCTTTCGCAAACAAACGAACAAAATAATGCAGAAAGCACACACATCTATCTACAACAGCTCTACTCACATCCTCACAAAAACTCACCTTCATTTACAATCACTTCTATTCCTCCAAATCTCTCTGCCAACACGCAGGCCACTTCTGTCTGTCTCTCTTTCTTTCCATGGCTTTTTGCTTTCTTTTTCCCTTGCTGCTCTTCTTCTCTCTTCATTCCAGTTCCAGTTCCAGTTCACCCTGTTTAACGGTCAACTCCAAAATCAAGATCAATTCATTAGTCAGTCAGGGGTTAAGGGCAAGATATTTTACATCAGCTTTTCGGGGACGAGCGCGAACGCAGGTCCCCACTACCAGAAATTATACGCTCGAGTTACCCACATTTGGGGTAATCGCAAGGGTCAACCCAGTCCAAGTGCAATGAAAGGGCCTCGCCTTGAGAGGACTGCCTCCTTGATCACAGTACCTCCCGCGTCAGGTAAGTATGCCTGAAAGGCATACGCTTGCCGTGGTAAAACTCTCCCTCACCTATGTCCTTGTGGTACTGCTTTGCACGCTTCAAATCAGCCAGTGTCAGTTGCCGCCTTGGCCCGTCATGTCTTTTTCCGCCTTCCCTTTGGAGCTGCAGGGCTCCTGTGCACAGAAGAGAATGCTATAGTCATTATTTTTCCTTTCATTAAATGTGTCTTCCCCAAAAGGGAAGTGGGCCACACTCGGAGGTAGTGCTATACCGAGGCAACCCGTGGCTGGGACGAGGCAAGCCTCTTTTCCACAGCCCAGTTCCAAAAATCAGTTTAATATATGAGCTACTCAATGAGCAGCGTATCAGATATTAAGCTGATAAGAACAGATACTACACTTGATCTTAGCCAAAAGGCCGAGAAGCGATACCCACCAATACCCTCAATCAAGGGGGTGGTAGAGGGATCCTTCCCACAGTATATGGTGGATAGTAGCAGGTAGCCCCCAGAAGCCCTTGCGAGTCCCAAAAACGGACCCAGTGGCTCATCGGTTGGTAATCTTCTCATTGTAACTTTAAGACGCCAGCCACATACACTTAACTAACAAGATGGTGTTCTTTAGAATATTTACCAAACTTGATTTATCTCTATACTCCCCCCCCCCACCCCACCCCCAGTGAGATATATTGCCTCAAATGGACGCTTCTCAAGATGTGCGCGGGCTCTAGGAGATGACGTTTGGCTTAGGGTCTAGGCTACCAAATTTAGGGTTAGGGTAACGATTTTGGGGTTAGGGTTAGGGTAACGATGTTGGGGTTTAGGGTTAGAGTAACCAAATTAGGGCTAGTACAGATCAAACATAACCGATAACCAGCCAAATTTCAGCTGTTTTCCCTTGTCTACGACCATACCACAGGGAAAGCACCGGTTCTCGTCCGATCACCGAAGTTAAGCCCTGTCGGGCGGGGTTAGTACTTGGATGGGTGACCGCCTGGGAATACCCCGTGTTGTAGGCTTCATTTTTTCCTTTGCTTACTCTCTCAACGTTTTATCCGGGTAAACCGCTTCCGATACTCACGGCGTCCCGTAGACGAGTGAGGAGTAAAAGAAAAACTAACATAACAGGGAGGAGAGAAATCATTTTGCCACAACTTGCCGAGCTTGTGGCCAAAATCATTTCCCAATGCAAGAGAGCGAGCAAACGAAGGAGCGATGGCGCGCGCTCGAGATCTCAACACATTGTTGTGACAAATTCCACATTTGTACGTGACATCGAATCATTCGCACGCTCCCACGAATCACAAATAGGAAAACACGCACACTTTTACAGCACTTTCAAGGCCTCAAGACATGTCAAAACATTCCCACGATTAATAGAGGCGGATGGATTCAAAGTGACTGAAACGAAGCGAAGCGGCAACAGGTTCCACATTTTTACTTACTCGTCTGCCTCTTTGTTTGCTCGCTCGCTGGAACGAACGTTCCCTCCTCTCGCTCGCTCGCAATAAGAAATACATGACAACAAAACCTCGCCTGCCACAGGTATGGTTGACAATGTACTCACGTTTCTAAAACAAATGCTTTTCTTGCCCATGTATCGTTCGTTCTTTGCTTAGTCCATCCGTCGGTTAGTTAGTCAGTCACTCCTCCGCTTGGTTTCCTCTCCTTTTCTTTCGCAAACAAACGAACAAAATAATGCAGAAAGCACACACATCTATCTACAACAGCTCTACTCACATCCTCACAAAAACTCACCTTCATTTACAATCACTTCTATTCCTCCAAATCTCTCTGCCAACACGCAGGCCACTTCTGTCTGTCTCTCTTTCTTTCCATGGCTTTTTGCTTTCTTTTTCCCTTGCTGCTCTTCTTCTCTCTTCATTCCAGTTCCAGTTCCAGTTCACCCTGTTTAACGGTCAACTCCAAAATCAAGATCAATTCATTAGTCAGTCAGGGGTTAAGGGCAAGATATTTTACATCAGCTTTTCGGGGACGAGCGCGAACGCAGGTCCCCACTACCAGAAATTATACGCTCGAGTTACCCACATTTGGGGTAATCGCAAGGGTCAACCCAGTCCAAGTGCAATGAAAGGGCCTCGCCTTGAGAGGACTGCCTCCTTGATCACAGTACCTCCCGCGTCAGGTAAGTATGCCTGAAAGGCATACGCTTGCCGTGGTAAAACTCTCCCTCACCTATGTCCTTGTGGTACTGCTTTGCACGCTTCAAATCAGCCAGTGTCAGTTGCCGCCTTGGCCCGTCATGTCTTTTTCCGCCTTCCCTTTGGAGCTGCAGGGCTCCTGTGCACAGAAGAGAATGCTATAGTCATTATTTTTCCTTTCATTAAATGTGTCTTCCCCAAAAGGGAAGTGGGCCACACTCGGAGGTAGTGCTATACCGAGGCAACCCGTGGCTGGGACGAGGCAAGCCTCTTTTCCACAGCCCAGTTCCAAAAATCAGTTTAATATATGAGCTACTCAATGAGCAGCGTATCAGATATTAAGCTGATAAGAACAGATACTACACTTGATCTTAGCCAAAAGGCCGAGAAGCGATACCCACCAATACCCTCAATCAAGGGGGTGGTAGAGGGATCCTTCCCACAGTATATGGTGGATAGTAGCAGGTAGCCCCCAGAAGCCCTTGCGAGTCCCAAAAACGGACCCAGTGGCTCATCGGTTGGTAATCTTCTCATTGTAACTTTAAGACGCCAGCCACATACACTTAACTAACAAGATGGTGTTCTTTAGAATATTTACCAAACTTGATTTATCTCTATACTCCCCCCCCCCACCCCACCCCCAGTGAGATATATTGCCTCAAATGGACGCTTCTCAAGATGTGCGCGGGCTCTAGGAGATGACGTTTGGCTTAGGGTCTAGGCTACCAAATTTAGGGTTAGGGTAACGATTTTGGGGTTAGGGTTAGGGTAACGATGTTGGGGTTTAGGGTTAGAGTAACCAAATTAGGGCTAGTACAGATCAAACATAACCGATAACCAGCCAAATTTCAGCTGTTTTCCCTTGTCTACGACCATACCACAGGGAAAGCACCGGTTCTCGTCCGATCACCGAAGTTAAGCCCTGTCGGGCGGGGTTAGTACTTGGATGGGTGACCGCCTGGGAATACCCCGTGTTGTAGGCTTCATTTTTTCCTTTGCTTACTCTCTCAACGTTTTATCCGGGTAAACCGCTTCCGATACTCACGGCGTCCCGTAGACGAGTGAGGAGTAAAAGAAAAACTAACATAACAGGGAGGAGAGAAATCATTTTGCCACAACTTGCCGAGCTTGTGGCCAAAATCATTTCCCAATGCAAGAGAGCGAGCAAACGAAGGAGCGATGGCGCGCGCTCGAGATCTCAACACATTGTTGTGACAAATTCCACATTTGTACGTGACATCGAATCATTCGCACGCTCCCACGAATCACAAATAGGAAAACACGCACACTTTTACAGCACTTTCAAGGCCTCAAGACATGTCAAAACATTCCCACGATTAATAGAGGCGGATGGATTCAAAGTGACTGAAACGAAGCGAAGCGGCAACAGGTTCCACATTTTTACTTACTCGTCTGCCTCTTTGTTTGCTCGCTCGCTGGAACGAACGTTCCCTCCTCTCGCTCGCTCGCAATAAGAAATACATGACAACAAAACCTCGCCTGCCACAGGTATGGTTGACAATGTACTCACGTTTCTAAAACAAATGCTTTTCTTGCCCATGTATCGTTCGTTCTTTGCTTAGTCCATCCGTCGGTTAGTTAGTCAGTCACTCCTCCGCTTGGTTTCCTCTCCTTTTCTTTCGCAAACAAACGAACAAAATAATGCAGAAAGCACACACATCTATCTACAACAGCTCTACTCACATCCTCACAAAAACTCACCTTCATTTACAATCACTTCTATTCCTCCAAATCTCTCTGCCAACACGCAGGCCACTTCTGTCTGTC